>NW_021307306.1:0-5225 GCF_002162155.2 Triticum dicoccoides
GATCCCGTCACCTTGGCGGACTACGACGGCAAGGGGAACCCCGAGGATGTGCGCCTTGATTCCCTTAAGATGTGGGCGCAAATCTGGAAGCTCCCATTTTTCTCAAGACAAAGGACATGGGGTGGATCCTTGGTAAGAAGCTCGGCACCGTGCTCACGGTGTCGCATTGCAATCACAAGATCATCGACGAGCATCTTCGCATCCGCATCGAGCACGCAGTGGACAATCCTCTGCGGAAGTACGTCGACACAACTTGAGCGGGCAGCAGATACAAGATCAACTACGACGTCAAGTATGAAAAACTGCCCAACTTTTGTTTTTGGTGTGGGCTCCTGGGGCACACGACAGAGAAGTTCTGTAGCATCCCGAGGGAGATACGGAAGACGTCCTTCTGCACCGACGTCCGGGCGCCTTAATTTTGGAGCTCGATCCGGCAACACATCGAATTCGTTAGAATGCCGATGCCTGATGGGGTGATCAAGGAGGTGGCCAAAGTTGTACAGCAGCTAACTGTCTCCGATGGAACTGAGCAGAATGTGAAGATGGCGGTGGAGACGGTGGCATCGGCTGGAGCTGGGGTAGAGGGTGCCCCAGCAACCGCTGCGGCCTCGACTCAAGAAGACCTCGGTTCTCAAAACTTGGGTAAGGGTGACGGAGGCACCCCAACAGCAACTTGGGTGCCTCCGTTACTCTCAATTCGGAGGTTACCAAGGCCTCATTTGGAGCGGGGCCTCGGCTCGACCTCAACATGGATGGCCCTGCTTTGGAGGATGGTCAGGCGGGCCATGGCTGCTGTGTCGATGCTGCTGGATGCTCCAAGCTAGCGGCTGGGCAGGCTGGGCCTGTTTGCCTTGCGCCTGCGGTTGCTACGAGTAGCCATGGGGGTGCTATCGTCGCCAGCTCTTTGGCAGTCGCTGTTGATGCTGCTAGCAGCTTTGCTGCGAACGTAGCGGACAACAGCGGGCCGTTGGTCAAGGCTGGGGCGGACCTCTACATCAACCCGGTCTGCCCTGGGAAGGAAGCGGAGAAGGGGGAGGCCTTGGGCGGCGCTTTTGGTCAGTACAGTACTAGCCTGGGCTCTGTTCCTGCTACTCAAGGTGATGATGGGGCGGCCCTCTACTGATTCGGTTCGTGCCTGCTATGGAAAATGAAACTGCATTGGGCCGCTGGAAACGCTACCACCGAGAGGAGCAAGAAGAGCGTGCGGTGGTGCAGTTCGCTGGAGTGAAGCATGTCAAGTTTGGGGTTCCTACTCCACCCAATAGTGGCAGTGAGCTGACCGGGCGCAAGTCAGCCTTCGCTGCAATGTTACAGAGCACTGTAGGCTCCAAAAGAATCTTCTCTGAACATCAGGATCTTGTTTTTCATATGAATAGTAATAGTTCTGAGAGTGTAGATCTTAGGAGTGCTCGTAATAGTAGTGTGTGTCTTGTAAGAGAGTTTGTGGTGAGAGGGTTGAGGCAGTGCTGGGCATAGATGGTTCTATTTGTCATGTTACTGAGATAGTGGATGGGGGTGAAGAGGTGCTACAGGATAGGAGGAGGGAATCTGTAGGAGAGGAAAAAGAGGTGGGTGACCCAACTAAGGAAGCTACCGGCCTTCGGGCTGCCGGTCAACTGACGGGCGCGTTTGATGACGCCTGTCAGGAGACATGAAAATGATGAGCTAGAACTGTCGAGGCTTGAGTCAGCCTCAGATAGTCCAAGAACTTGTGTGTCTCTCAAAGACGCATAGACCCAATGTTATCTTTCTTTCTGAAACTAGACAAAATAAAAAGTATGTTGAGAGTTTGCGTTATTGATTGGGCTTGAAATATGTTTATAATGTTTCTGTACAAGGTAAAGGTGGGGGCTTGGCAGTTTTTTGGGATGAGAATTATTCTCTTGAACTAAACAAGTTTGGTGATCATTTTATTAACATGTACATCAGCAATGGAGATGGATCGAAATGGAGATGTACCTTCGTTTACGGGCAACCAAAGGCGAGCCAAAGGTAGGTTATGTGGGATCTTTTGAGGCGGATAAAACCTCTTGGCATGCGTCCTTGGTTTATGGTGGGTGACTTTAACGAGGCTATGTGGCAAAAAGAGCACTTTTCTCGTCATAAGAGGTCAAATAGACTCATGGAAATTTTTTGTGAAGTCCTTTCGGAATGTAATTTATTTAATCTGAGTTTCCAAGGCGTCCCATGGACTTATAATAATAAGAAAGAAGGCGACAGAAATGTCAAGGTACGTCTTGATCGCGCGGTGGCTTGCCCTCAATGGTCTTTTTTATTCCCTCATTGCAAGGTATCTCACATTCTGAGCTCAAGATCAGACCATTATCCTATTATTATTCATCTGTTGGGAGATCCCAAAGTTGGTAAAATTACAAAGCACTTGAGGTATGAACCATACTGGGAGAGGGAAGGGATGGCGTTGGATGATCAAGTTAAGTCATGTTGCACTAAAGGGATTCATGTGGAGGATTTGGGGGATGTTGCGAATAATCTAGATAGAGTTATGAAATCTCTACATGGATGGAGTCGAGTTCATATTGGTTATCTTCCTAAAAAACTTGAGTCTGCTTGTAAAAGGTTAAATGTAATTTTCTCGTCTGATAATCAGTGTGCCATTCTGGAGAGGAAGAATATTCTCAAAGAGATGGATGAATTACTACTAAAGTAAGAGATTATGTGGAAGCAAAGATCGTGCCTTGATAAAATGAGATGGGGGGATCGGAATACAAATTTCTTTCGTCAGAAGGCTTCTTGGAGAGCAAAAAAGAATATTGTTTCTTCTATCAGGAAGGACGATGGGTCGCTTACAGAAAATATGAAAGAAATTCAAGGTATTGCTAATTCCTTCTTTAAGCAATTTTATACTTGTGATGCCATGGTTAACCCGACTATTATTACACCACTTGTGAGACCTCTTGTTAGTGATGATATGAATGATGAGTTATGCAAACCTTTCACTGAGCAAGAAAGTAGTGACGCCCTTTTCCAAATTGGGCCTTTAAAAGCTCTGGGTTCGGATGGATTTCCGGCTAGATTCTTCCAACATAATTGGGGATTGATTAAGAATGATATTGTCCGAGCAGTGCAACAATTTTTTACTTCTGGAAGGATGCCAGATGGGGTCAATGACACATCTATTGTTCTTATTCCTAAAGTGAAGAACACCCAGTCAATGAAAGATTTTTGGCCAATCAGTCTATGCAATGTTATTTACATGATTATTTCCAAATGTCTTGTTAACAGACTGAGACCCCTATTGGATGGTATGATCTCCCCTGCTCAAAGTGCGTTCATTCCAGGCAGGTTAATTTCTGATAATGCTCTTATAGCTTTTGAATGTATGCATTCCTTAAGTACGTTAAAAGATCAAAGAGGGGAGTTTTGCGCTTACAAGCTTGATCTTGCTAAGGCATATGATCGGGTGGATTGGCATTTTTTGAGGAGTATGCTTGGCGCATTGGGCTTTGCACCTATGTGGATTACTTGGATTATGACGTGTGTTACGATTGTGAAGTTTGTTGTGCATTTGAATGGGCAGCTGTTGGAGACGTTCTCCCCCTCTTGTGGACTAAGGCAAGGTGATACGTTATCCCCGTACTTATTCTTGTTTGTGGCAGAAGCACTTTCATTGTTGCTCCAGAATGCGTGCATGAATGGTACCCTCGAGGATTTCAGGCTGAACAAAAATGCTCCAGGTATCTCTCATTTATTATTTTCTGATGATAGTCTATTATTCTTCAAAGGATCCATTGATCAAGCTATGACCATCAAGAATATTTTGAATATGTACGAGAGGGGGACTGGTCAGTTACTCAGTCCGGATAAATGTTCGATTATGTTTGGGAAGTCATGTAGTATGGAAAACCAAGTGTCTACAATGGTCATCTTAAAGATCACTGTGGAGGGTTTTGAGGATAAATATCTTGGCCTTCCTGTTCCTCAAGGAAGAATGAAAGCTGGTAGATTCCTGTCTACTAAGGAAAAGGCAGTGAAATGTCTTTCTGGCTGGATTGATAAATATGCTTCAAGCGGGGTGAAAGAAGACCTTATTAAGTCAGTAATTCAGGCTCTCCCGGTGTACGCGATGGGTATTTTTAAATTTCCTGCTTCTCTTTGTGAGGATATATCATAGATTATAAGAAATTTTTGGTGGGGCGATGAGGAGGATAGGAGGAAACACCATTGGTTGGCTTGGAATAAATTAACGCGCGGTGAGGGTGGAATGGGCTTCCCTGACCTAAGGTTAGTTAATCAAGCTCTTCTAGCAAAACAAGCTTGGTGTTTACTGGTTAACCTGGACTCGTTATGTGCTAAGGTAATGAAGGCAAAATATTATCCTCAGGGGTATCTTCTTGACACGGTTTTTCCTCAGTCAACCTCAATGACATGGCAAGGTATTATGCATGGTCTGGAACTCCTTAAAAATGGTGTCAATTGGAGGGTGGTTGATGGCGGGAATATCAATATCTGGAGGGACAATTGGCTTCCAAGGATTTCTAGCCTCAAAATCTCTGGCAAGAAGAACAGATCAAGACTAAAATGGGTTTCAGAGTTATTCAAGAGCGGGTCTAGGAAATGGGACGATAATATCATTAGACATCTTTTTTATCTTCACGATGCGGAAGAGATATTGAAGTTGCCAATTCAATCCTCAGGGGATGGTGATTTCATTGCTTGGCATTTTGAAAAGAATGGATTTTTTTTGGTGAAAAGTGCATACAATCTAGCGCTAAAGCTTAAGGATCAGACAAAGAATGGTGGGCAATCCAGTACTGCTATTAACAGAGAAAGGAGATTGTGGGATATTATCTGGAAGGCCAACATCCCACAAAAGATTAGAATCTTTGGATGGCGTGCAGCATCTGATAGCCTGGCGGTTCAGGTTAATAGAGTTTTACATCATCAAGCTACCATTCGCACTTGCTCTATCTATGGGGTTGAGGATGGCAGTACTTTCTACACTCTTGTTTCTTTCCCAAAGGCTCGTGCACTTCGTTTGGCATTGAGGAAAGTGTGGAATTTGCCAGGGAAGAGGCTTTCAATTATTCTGGACTTGACTAGTTACTTATTTTATTAGACCAGTTAAGTTGTTCACAAAGGGAGCACATCTTGTTTCTTTTCCGGCAAGCTTGGCACTTAAGGAATGATTTGATTTTTGGAAAAGGAAAAGAAACTGTTAAAGGATCCGCCATGTTTCTGGAAAGTTATTGGTTGGCATTTTTGTC
>NW_021307307.1:0-1221 GCF_002162155.2 Triticum dicoccoides
GTATGTATGATTTCCAACAAATCTGTTGCTCTCTCCATAGTACCGGAGAACGGTGTTTTAGTCATCTTGCCCATGAGGCACGGTTCGCAAGTACCAAGTGATTCATAATCAAGTGGTTCCAAAAGTCCATCAGTATGGAGTTTCTTCATGCGCTTTATACCGATATGACCTAAACGACAGTGCCACAAATAAGTTGCACTTTCATTATCAACTCTGCATCTTTTGGCTTCAATATTATGAATATGTGTATTACTACTATCGAGATTCAATAAGAATAGACCACTCTTCAAGGGTGCATGACCATAAAAGATATTACTCATATAAATAGAACAACCATTATTCTCTGATTTAAATGAATAACCGTCTCGCATTAAACAAGATCCAGATATAATGTTCATGCTCAACGCTGGCACCAAATAACAATTATTTAGGTCTAATATTAATCCCGAAGGTAGATGTAGAGGTAGCGTGCCGATTGCGATCACATCGACTTTGGAACCATTTCCCACGCGCATCGTCACCTCGTCCTTTGCCAGTGCCCGCTTATTCCGTAGTCCCTGTTTTGAGTTGCAAATATTAGCAACAGAACCAGTATCAAATACCCAGGTGCTACTGCAAGCTCTAGTAAGGTACACATCAATAACATGTATATCACATATACCTTTGTTCACCTTGCCATCCTTCTTATCCGCCAAATACTTGGGGCAGTTCCGCTTCCAGTGACCAGTCTGCTTGCAGTAGAAGCACTCAGTTTCAGGTTTAGGTCCAGACTTGGGTTTCTTCTCTTGAGCAGCAACTTGCTTGCCGTTCTTTTTGAAGTTCCCCTTTTTTTTCCCTTTGCCCTTTTTCTTGAAACTAGTGGTCTTGTTAACCATCAACACTTGATGCTCCTTCTTGATTTCTACCTCCGCAGCTTTCAGCATTGCGAAGAGCTCGGGAATAGTCTTGTTCATCCCTTGCATATTATAGTTCATCACGAAGCTCTTGTAGCTTGGTGGCAGTGATTGGAGAATTCTGTCAATGACGCAATCATCCGGAAGATTAACTCCCAATTGAATCAAGTGATTATTATACCCAGACATTTTGAGTATATGCTCACTGACAGAACTGTTCTCCTCCATCTTGCAGCTATAGAACTTATTGGAGACTTCATATCTCTCAATTCGGGCATTTGCTTGAAATATTAACTTCAACTCCTGGAACATCTCATATGCTCCATGA
>NW_021307308.1:0-1431 GCF_002162155.2 Triticum dicoccoides
GTTATCAGGAGAGCGCTGGCCGGACTGCGGTCAGGATGGTTGGGATGCGGACGACGAAGAAATTCAAAGCCCACCCACCACCCACTTGGTAGCCACTCTCGACGATCTAACCGACATGCTAGACTACGACTCCGAAGACATCGACGGTATGGACGACGATGCCGGAGACGACCAAGAACCAGCGCCTACTGGGCACTGGAAAGCCACCTCATCATATGACATATACATGGTGGATATCCCAAAGGATGGGAATGGCGAAGGAACAGCGGAGGATGACCCCTGCAAGAAGTAGCCCAAGTGCTGGCGTCAGCGGCGCCGCTCTAAATCCCGCCACAGCAAGAATGAAGACTCCGGCACCGAAGATAATAATACACCGGACAGTGCCGAAGACAACCCACTCCAGCAAGATGCAGCGCAGGAGGACAGAGACGCCAGCCCTCATGAGAGAGTGGCAGAAGAAGAGGTAGAGGATTATATGCCTTCCTCCGGAGACGAGGCAAGCCTCGACGACGATGAATTCGTCATGCCTAAGGATCCCGTCGAACAAGAGCGTTTTAAACGCAGGCTTATGGCCATGGCAAACAGCCTCAAGAAAAAGCAGCAACAGCTTATAGCTGATCAAGATCTGCTAGCCGACAGATGGACTGAAGTCCTCGCGGTCGAAGAGCATGAGCTCGAACGCCCCTCCAAAAGCTACCCTAAACGCAAGCTGCTCCCCCGATTAGAGGAGGAAGCGTATGAACCCGCATCACCAGGAGACAATACGGCTGACCGACCACCCCGTGGTCGTGACAGAGAGGCCTCTAGGCCCTTCACTAGACCCGTACCCCGGCATCGCTCGAAAAGCACAAGGCCACAGGGGAACGCTCCGGACTTGCGAGATATATTGGAGGATAAGGCAAGACAATCAAGATCGATCTATGGATCGCGTGGGCGCCCCATGGTACGTGACGACAACCGTCGAGTCAGACACAGTAAGTCCGGCCGGGCCGAACAAAACAGACAAAGCTGTTTTGAGCTCCGTCGTGATATCGCCCAGTACAGAGGCGCCGCACACCCACTATGCTTCACAGATGAAGTAATGGATCATCAAATCCCCGTGAATATCGAATCTTACGATGGCACAACAGACCCCACGGTTTGGATCGAAGACTATCTTCTTCACATCCACATGGCCCGCGGTGACGATCTTCACGCCATCAAATATCTCCCCCTCAAGCTTAAAGGACCAGCCCGGCATTGGCTTAACAGCTTGCCAACAGAGTCAATTGGGAGTTGGGAAGACCTGGAAGCCGCATTCCTCGATAACTTCCAAGGCATGTATGTGCGACCACCAGACGCTGATGACCTAAGCCACATAATTCAGCAGCCATACGAATTGGCCAGACAATTCTGGACACGATTCTTAACCAAGAAAAACCAAATCGTCGA
>NW_021307309.1:0-3264 GCF_002162155.2 Triticum dicoccoides
CCTCCGGCGGAGCGATTCCGTCTGGGGAACTTCCCTCCCGGAGGGGAAAATCATCGTCATCATCATCACCAACAACTCTCCCATCTTGGGGAGGAATATCTTCATCAACATCTTCAACAACACCAACTCCTCTCAAACCCTAGTTCATCTCTTGTGTTCAATCTTTGTACCAAAACTATAGATTGGTGCTTGTGGGTGACTAGTAGTGTTGATTACATCTTGTAGTTGATTACTATATGGTTTATTTGGTGGAAGATTATATATTTAGATCCATTATGCTATTTAATACCTCTTTGATCTTGAGCATGATTATCATTTGTGAGTAGTTACTTTTGTTCTTGAGTCACGGGATAAATCATGTTGCAAGTAATCATGTGAACTTGATATGTGTTCGATATTTTGATGATATGTATGTTGTCATTCTCTTCGTGGTGTCATGTGAACGTCGACTACATGACACTCCACCACATTTGGGCCTAACGGAATGCATTGTGGAGTAGTTATTAGATGGTGGGTTGAGAGAGTGACAGAAGCTTAAACCCCAGTTTATGCGCTATTCTGTAAGGGACCTATTGGATCCAAAAGTTTAATGCTATGGTTAGAATTTATTCTTAATACTTTTTTCGTAGTTGTGGATGCTTGCGAGAGGGTTAATCATAAGTAGGAGGCTTGTTCAAGTAAGAACATCACCTAAGCACCGGTCCACTCACATATCAAATTATCAAAGTAGCGAACACGAATTAAGCCAACATGATGAAAGTGACTAGATGAAATTCCTGTGTACCCTCAAGAACACTTTGCTTATCATAAGAGACCGTTTTGGCCTGTCCTTTGCCTCAAAATGATTGGGCTACCTTACTGCAATTTTGTTACTACTATCGTTACTTGCTCGTTACAAATTATCTTGCTATCAAACTACTCCGCTACTTACAATTTTAGCACTTACAGATATTACCTTGCTAAAAACCAATTGTCATTTCCTTCTGCGCCTCGTTGGGTCGACACTCTTACTTATCGAAAAGGCTACAATTGACCCCATATACTTGTGGGTCATCAGTTGCTTGTTTAGGGATGAAAACGGAGCGGAAACAGACGGAACTGAGTGCTACCACATTTGTTTTTATATTTTTTTTTGCAGAAGCGGAAACGAATACAGAAACCCCGGAAATGAATACGAAAACAAATACTAACGGAACAAACACGGAGAGAATACAAAGCGGACACGGAAACAGAATTGGGCATTGGCGGAACTTAAAACCCCCTTTAATCATAGAGAAATAGAAAAAAAAACAAATATAATGAGTTGTTAACATGGCTACAAAATAATATCATTATGTTAGCAACTTAGTGTAGTATTGTAGTAGTACTGAACAATTATGTATAGAGTCAAGCTGAGTACATGTGTGGTAGTAGAAGTTGTGCCTCAGATTCATTCTACTAATTGTGCCATTGTGTGTTGTTTGGTGGTTGGGCCACAAAGGAGACATAGGTCTATAGTAAAACGGAAATTCCATATTCACGGAAACGGAAAGTTTCGTTTCCATGTTTGTTCCACCGGAAAACTTCCATTTTTGTTTCCCTTTCCGCATAAAAAATTCCATTTCGACTTCCGTTTTGTAAATTTCCGTTTCCATTTTCATATTTTCTCTCCGTTTTCATTTTTCCTCCGAAAAAACGGAAAGTTTCCACTCCATTTTCATCCCTATGCTTGTTGGACTTGGTTGTGGTTGTGTGCATCTCAGTTATGCAGAGCCCATGTGTAATGCACTAATGCTTAAACCTTTTAAGTAATAAAGCGCCCTTTATCAAAAAAATTCTCTCCATTGCTGGATTTCTATCAGTGTATGCACTAGCTCCTTTCAAGGTCTATTCTTCAGCAATGTGAACACCGAAAATTGTTTACGGTGGTGTGTATGCAGTTGTTTTAGCTAGTATGTGTGGTTCTGTTGGCTGTGTATATCAACTCACGTGGAGGCCTAAAGCGAATTCATTTGGATTGTATTCCATGGAAACTAATCTTTTGAGTACTATGGTAGCTATATTTAGATGTGTTTAAGATGAGTAACACTATTTGAATGTATGTGCAATACCATGTACCTCTTTAAAGTTGTACAATGTCTGTAAGATGAAAATTGTATTTGTGGATTCATCACTAAAAAGCACGAGGATGCCAGCATATTCGTTTAATAACTGTTTGCTCAGATTTTTTTAACGCGGAAATTCCGCTAAATTAATTCAGCTACTGGACACTATGTCTATATCCAAAAGTTAATTATTTGTTCCTGTAAGACATTTCCTTATGTAAATTCAATAAACAACTAACAGTGTGAATAGTCCTCTCAATTGGAATGTCTCACTTGGTTTACAGTTGTGTGGTGGCTATTACCACACCCCAAAATCTAGGTTGGGAAGAATGGAAGAATGACGTAGCATAACACAATTCGGGGTGTACAACAATTCAGGAGAAGCTGTATGCACATTAAAGCTAAAGTGTACACCAAAGCGACAACTTTTGAAAATTGCCATCATTATCTCTGTCAAGCGTAGCACATCAGATTTTTCAGGGAAAAAGCATAGCACATTAGATAAGCTCAATTATGCATTGCTGGAAACTTTCTTCTTTCTAGAAAGCCAATCATTAATTTTGTGTGGCATATGTGTGACCGGAGAGCTTGCATACGCCAAGGTAGTCAGGTCATCTTCCTGCCTATATAAAGCACCCCATTACCAACCTTACAATTCAGGCCAAGAGTTCAAACCAACATAGAGAGCTCTCCTCTTCAGACCTCTCCCTTCTCCCCACCAGGAGTCTAGGGTTAGAGAGAAAGAGTGAGAGAAGAGCAAAAACAACCTCTAGCCCCACTGTTGATTTAATTTGCCAGCAGGCTTGTTGTCAACTTCATATCTATCCCAGTTCCCTTCAATATCTTCATATCACAATGGGTGGCCTATCCATGGAGCACCCTTGGGCATTCGCCTTCGGCCTACTAGGTATATTATTCTCACCACGAACAACATATGCCCAACAATTACCCCTTGCATTATCCTAGTTTCTTATTACAGCTACTATTTGTTAATGCAGTACTAGTAGACTACTTTCGGTCGTTTGAGATCACCCTTTTGCAGCATCTATCTATATATCTTATCTTTGTCACTGATTGTTTAATTGATGGGTAGTTTAGTACTCCTCCGTCCGAAAATACTTGCCATCAAAATGGACAAAAAGGGATGTATCTAAAACTAAAATACGTCTAGATATATTCC
>NW_021307309.1:3274-10405 GCF_002162155.2 Triticum dicoccoides
TTTTATTCATTTTGATGACAAGTATTTTCGGACGGAGGGAGTACTAGCTCTAGTGACATCTAGCTCGGTGCCCAAAACCCCCAAAAGAAACAACAACAAAGCAAATTGCTTATGTTTTTTCGAAAAGGATAAAGCGCATATAAGAAAGATGTAAATGTGTCATACAATTATCAAAAGTCATCACTAACTTTGCTAAACTTTGTGCCTTGCAGGCAACGTGATCTCTTTCTCGAGCCTCCTGGCCCCGATGTAAGCGACTGTCTATGTTGGTTTTGTTTCATCTGATCCTGTTAATTAATATTTTTTTTGAAAACAATTCTGTTAATTAATATGTTCTCCCATAATAACTAACTAATGTACTCACAAAAATAAAATATTAGACCAACATTCTACCGGATCTTCAAGAGCAAATCCACGGAGGGGTTCCAGTCGGTGCCCTACGTCGTGGCCCTGTTCAGCGCGATGCTGTGGATCTTCTACGCACTGGTCAAGACCGGTGAGGGCCTCCTCATCAGCATCAACGCTGCCGGCTGCGTCATCGAGACCGTCTACATCGTCATGTACCTCGTCTACGCCCCCAGGAAGGCCAAGATTTTCACAGCCAAGATCGTCGTCCTCCTCAATATCGCTGGCTTCGGGCTCATCTTCCTCCTCACCCTCTTCGCCTTCCATGGCGAGACACGTGTCGTCTCGCTCGGCTGGATCTGCGTCGGCTTCTCCGTCTGCGTCTTCGTTGCCCCACTCAGCATCATCGTGAGCCCTTTTTGACCGAACAACCTCCTACTTGAGTTCATGCATGGCGGGACCTCTTGTACGTGCGTCAACTAACTAGATGTGTTCCCTTCCCCAGGGACGAGTCATCAAGACCAAGAGTGTGGAGTACATGCCCTTCACGCTCTCCCTCACGCTCACCCTCAGCGCAATCGTCTGGTTCCTCTACGGCCTGCTCATCAAGGACAAATACGTCGCGGTAACTACACCAACAACCCTTTCTACACAAACAATTCTCTCAATCATGAGCACTGACGATTAAAATTATGTTTCCAGCTCCCAAACGTCCTTGGCTTCACCTTCGGGGTGATCCAGATGGTCCTCTACGTGTTCTACATGAACAAGACGCCGGTGGCAAGCGAGGTCAAGGAGGGGAAAGAGGCATGGAAGGCGCCCGCAGAGGACCACGTCGTCGTGATCAACGTCGGCAAGGCCGACAAGAGCTCGTGCGCTGAGGTGCGCCCGGTCACCGAGATGGCCAGCGCCGTGGACGTCCCCAGGAGATGCGCTGCTGAGGCGGCGTCGCCGGGGCAGCAAGTGATGGCGGTGGACTTTGCCCGTTCTGTCGAGGTGGTCTAGATGCAACCATGCATGGCTCATGCATGAGTCGTGCAAGCTTTAATATTCGAACAACCTTTTTGGAGGGTATGCAGGGCTCTAGATTCCTGCATGCAGGGTATGCGATGCCTTTGTTCTGTTATATCAACGTGTTGATAATACGAGGCATAAACAATATGTATCTGCAGTGTATAGTGCAGTTGCCAGTATTGTTGCCCATCTGAAGTTTCCTGAGATAAATTTATTTTGTAAACTACAGGAAAATCTGTCTGTGCCGATTGGTCAGCTGTATGCCAAGTGTTGTTTCGCTGGCTTACAGGCCAGTATGCCGAGCACCGTCACAAAACACTCCTCGTATATACGGTACTCGGCGTACCCAATATGCCGAGCATCTTAAAATACACTCAACACACCATGCAAAAAAAATAAAAAATTCTCAACACACACTAGGTATTAGGCAAACACAAGAAGAAAAAGATATAAACACTCGGCATAAACAAGTTGCTCAGAAATGTTTTGCCACGCGTCTCCTTTGGTTGTTGTTGACGGATCTGATACTGTGGATGTAGTATGCCGAGTGCCTCTTGTTAAGTACTCCCTCCGTCCGGAAATACTTGTCATCAAAATAGATATTGATGACAAGTATTTCCGGACGGAGGGAGTAATCGACAAACATTATCACTAAATGTATGCCGAGTACCCAAAAATGGCACTCAACATTTTTTAAATCTATTCCTCCATTATTTGGTCTTTTTATTGTCATTTTCTTTCTTCTATTTTGCTATATTTCTTCTTTTCATAGCCTTTACTTTCTACTCCCTCCATCCGAAAATACTTGTCGGAGGAATGGATGTATGTAGACGTATTTTAATTCTAGATACATCTATTTTTATGCATTTCTCCGACAAGTATTTCTGGACGGAGGGAGTACTATATTATGTTCTTTGTTCTTTTCGTTGTACATATTCTTTCTTCGGTTTTCCTTTTCTTTTATTTTCTTTCTTGTATTTCCCTTTCTTCCATATTTTATTGTATTTCCTCTTCTTTATTCGTTAGTTTACATGTTTAGTAGTAATATAGAAAACGAGCCCGATTACACGAAATCATGGCGAGAAAGTGTCGGGTTTATCAAGCAGGTGGTGGCCCCGTTCCTCCCTTAGCCTTGAAACTTTTTGTGCACTCAACAGAGGCCATTACATGACACATGCCAGATACTAGCCTTTTCCGGGGCTCGTCTACTTTATTCAGGACATTTAAGGCATTTCTAAGGATTTAACGGCGTAAATTCTAGATCTGAGTTGCAACGACATGAAAACATGGCCAAAATGGATTGAAAATTCTTATTTGCGGTCTTGGTCCCATGTCCAGGCCACGTGCAGCCAAATGGAGGGAGGAAGGGGGGCTCATGGTTATGCCGTTGACACGCGGAATGCTACGATTTCAATCCACGAAATTCATACGAAGGCCTGGCATGGTGTTGTCATATGCCCCCTCAAGGCTATGGTAAAAATTAGAGAGAATTTTTGCATAAATCTTCTCAGAGACTGCATAGAAACTGGACCATCCACTAGGAAAGATCTAGGTTTCCAGAGGGAACAAATCAAGTTTTGTGCAAAGTGACCACCAATTCATCTATTGGCATTTTACAGCTTGTTTTCTATATTTAATACATTAAATGAATTCCTATGCATTTAATGAATATAATTAAAATTTTAACTATAGGTACATGAAATAATGGTCAGAAATGGGTTAAAAAAAATCTTATAAATGATATTTAGTCTATGTTTAGCCCTTATACCATTAAATAAATGGAGTGGAAAAACATCAAGGACCAAGACATGGGCACCAACATGGAGCTTGGTACTTACTAATTCTGAAAATTTCGAACGAAGCGAAACAACATGAAACTTGACATGGTTTCGTGATATCACCCCTAGAGGATGTGGTAGAAATTGTATAATCTTTTAAAGAGTTCATCACATAGACTGCTTAGAGACCGAATCATGTTTGAGGAAAAATCTAGGTTTTGAGGAGGAACATGTCAGGTTGTCATGCGCAATGACTACTTCTTCATATGTTGGAGCTGGGGTTGTCAAGCTCAATGAAGTACCCAAAACCTTATTAACTCCGGGGACACTGTGCTGACATAGAGGATATTTGCGTGGATCACATCATTAAAGGCAGATGAATTTTATTGACCGGAAACTTCACGACAAAATTATAACCTTGGCCGTGTGACATTGTTGACCTTCTTTTGATTCATATAACACGTCACTGTGTAGGACATAAAGTTCGATCTAGAGGGTCCTCAACGTAGAGTCTGATAGCATCGGTTAACCGGCCTTATACGTATTCCATTTGCGCCCTTCTGGGATGATAGTGGGCACCGTTGTTTTATCTTTGGACGGTCTAGAATTGGCAGGTACATCCTTCTCCGTTGATGGCAGAATATCTTGGACTATGTCTGCGGTATCGGCAAGGTTGAAAAGGGGGTCAAGGTTCACGAAGGCCAGACCACCATCATTAGTAGACAATCTGCAAGGAATCTCCTCTATATCAACCAGTGGCCACTTAAGCATGTGGCCCTGGGTCACTTGTCCTAACGTAGTGACTTTCTCTTCATTCTAGTACCATCGGTAAATGGGATGATTTGCCCCTCGGCAACCCTTGTCATCACGCCGTCCATGTTGGCTTGTAGCCAGCATGAAACAAAGTGAGATGATCATGGCTGCTGGGTGCTACTAGAAAAATGTTGCTAGGTAGGATTTGACATGTTGCGCAGAGACAATTCAGCTAACTTCTTCCGAGCTGCTGCATCTAACGCGGGTCCTAGTCGTGCTTGCACTTTGGCGTCAATCTTTTCATCCACCCTATTTTTCCATCTGACTTGTTTAAGTTCTTTGGTTTGGGGATAGACCTCGTCCCACAAGGTCTTTCCCATGCCCAATGCATGGTCAATCATGATCAACCTGTTAACCCCGAAGCCCTCGCTGAATGCCTAGGTAAGAGAGTCATCATACCTAAAGCCGTGGCGAGAATCTTGAGGAGCGCGTCCAAATCCTTGCAACAGACCAGGACATTATTTCGCAAGATGGAACCTAGCATTTTGCTGTATGTTCTTGCTGCATGAGCTCGGCTGACGGGCTCGCCTTCCAGGCTCATTCGGTGATTGAAATGATACTTTTAATGAAGCGTCTTTGGATTCCTAGGCTTTCACTTGCTCTTGTTTGTGGTGGCGGTGCTAGATGAAGTCCCGCCCGTGTGGCCTGTTCCCTCTCACACGGTGGTCTATTCTTCATATATGTCCTTGCACATCTCTATGTCAGGGGCGCCCATCTCGACCTCAGGGTAGACGTAGTTGGGTTCCTCTTGAGATGATGTTTTGGCGTGGGGATCCATTCATCGAACTACAGTATTGTCACAAAAGAGTTACAATCGAAACATAGAAAAGAAACGTTGATGGGAAATTTCAGCATGACCTTTGCTAAAATTAGGCCATATTGAGTGCCAAAAATTTGACGAAGTGGAAACAACGTTTTGTCTAAACATTGGCACTCATACCAATTTCTGCGATCAAACACAACCTTGTGGCTGCACAGTTTGTAACCAAGAATTATAAAAAAAACATAAAAAACAAAATATCATCCAAATTTTTTGGCATGACCTTTACTAAATTAGGGCATACAGAGTGCCAGAAATTTGATGAAATGGAAATGAATCAGTGTTCCTCAAAACATTGGCACTCATATAATTTCCTGCAAATCAACCCACAAAAGTTTGGTATGTCTGACAACATCTAACTGCTTTGTGTGCATTTCATCGAACACATTGCAATCCTCTCCAATAGAGTGGTATATGTGGATTTGAAAAATGAGTGGAAATACCTTGGGAGATCGCGCGCAGACGAGACAGAGGAGGAGAGCTTACAACGGTGCTGGAGGAGACAAAGTTGCGACAGAGGTGACGGTGGAAAGGGGCCGGCGCAGCGGAATGCCACCGGGGGCAAATACGGCGGCACACATGGGCGTCGGCGGGGGCGACATATGAGGAGGACAGGGGCAGTGCTACCGACAACGGCACGCGATAGCGGCAACTGAGGCGAGGAAGTGGGGCTGGAAACTACGGCGGCACTTGGCAGTGGTGGGCGATTGCCGTGGATCTGGAGCGGGCGAGAGGAGAGCGGAAGATGCGAGAGGCGATTTGAATTCAGAAGACCGGCTTAGGGGAGTAACTGTTTCAGGTTGTCCTTGTGGCGGGCTTTGCTAAAAGCCGGCCAGCACAAACTTTAGCTGTGGCTGGGACATAATAATGCCCGCCATCGTGAACCTTAGCTTTGTAAACCCAAGTCCTTTCATTAGCTTTCTAGGACATTTTCACTTTAAACTTTTCTATGATTAACACACACCATCCAAATCCACAAGTTCAAATTTAGACACTTTTCATTCGGGTATGCTATTTTCGAGGCATTAGCTGATTTTACGGCCACTAAAAAAAAAGGAAAAACGCTCTTCGGTAAGAAATAGAGCGCAAATGAGTTTCGGATGGGATGAAACTTTGCATGGTGTCTTTTTCTTAGAAATGTTCGGTGTTGTAAAAGTTTGAGAGTGTTATGGCAAAAACTTGGTGCACCACCCCAAGGGGATACTTTGTCGGGTGTTACTCGTTGCGCATCCCAGATCAACCAAACCCATAAGGTCCATCACCAACACCATCTACAACATTCTAACGCTAATCAAAGCCACCACTAGAATTCACAACTTTTGTATTTAGGTGAAAGAAATGCAACAATTCAAAGGACTGAGCATGTCAATGTCTCTCGAGGATAAAAAGATTTTCGGACACACAATTGCATGAAAACCTTAAGGTAAAGAACATTAAACAAAACACTATGGCTGGAAAAATAACCTCCCCAAGGTTAGAACACTTTACAATACAAAACTTGAGCAAAATTATGAAAAGAAAAGAGAAAATGCAGTTATTAAACCAGAGTATGAGAAGATCTGCACAACGTGCCAAGACCTACTCCCGTAGAAGATCTGCGGGTTTCTCTGTCCGCCTGCATGATGGGTACCACGCCATCTACGTCACAAGCCGGCATAGCAGAAGCTGTCGGGCACGCTAAGGGCATGTACAATGGTGGCATATAGATACATATGTCCCATGACAAAAAGTAATTTGAAGCACCTACTTCATTTTTCCTCTCCAATGCAAGCTATTATTAGTGGGCCTCATTAAGAAATAAAAAATAAAGACTCTAGTACAGCATCTCTACTTTTCACTCCAACCTTTTCAGCTTTTGTCACCGGACCATGCTTTTTCTCTTCAAGCACCCGCCTCCTGGAGAGGATCCCGCTTTCCTATCCGAACCTACTTTACGTCATATCCAATCCTACATGACATGTGAGGCATCACCTTGAGGCTATGCATTGTACATGCCCTAAGTCGTCACTCTGTTCCGGCTCCACAAGCCCAATAGGCTAACAGTTTTGAATTTTTTCTCTAGTTAAACTTGAATGGCCATGGCAATTTTCCATCGTGCGTATTGCGTTCAGCAGGATGATAGAGAATTTTAATGTTAAGCAGTAGTGGTCTAAAATACTTATCATATCCTTATGTTAATCAGGGACATGTTAATGGTACTTTTGTGTACCTTTTGGTACCTCCGCAAGGACCATAAAAAACTCCACTATGACAATAATAATCTCCCAAGTCTCAACCAATTGATATATATATATATATATATATATATATATATATATATATATATATATATATATATATATATATATATATATATATATA
>NW_021307310.1:0-869 GCF_002162155.2 Triticum dicoccoides
TTATTCCGCAGCCCCTGCTTTGAGTTACAAATGTGAGCAACTGCACCGGTATCAAATACCCAGGAGCCACTACGGGCACTAGTAAGGTACACATCAATTACATGTATATCACATATACCTTTGGTTTTGCCGGCCTTCTTATCCGCTAAGTACTTAGGGCAGTTCCGCTTCCAGTGACCGCTTCCCTTGCAATAAAAGCACTCAGTCTCGGGCTTGGGTCCATTCTTTGGCTTCTTCCCGGCAGCTTGCTTGCCGGGCGCGGCAACCTCCTTGCCGTCCTTCTTGAAGTTCTTTTTACCCTTGCCTTTCTTGAACTTAGTGGTTTTATTGACCATCAACACTTGATGTTCCTTCCTGACTTCTACCTCCGCTGATTTCAGCATAGCAAATACTTCAGGAATGGTCTTTTCCATCCCCTGTATATTGAAGTTTATCACAAAGCTCTTGTAGCTTGGTGGAAGCGACTGGAGGATTCTGTCAATGACCGCATCATCCGGGAGATTAACTCCCAACTGAGTCAAGCGGTTATGCAACCCAGACATAGTGAGTATGTGCTCACTGACAGAACTGTTTTCCTCCATCTTACAGCTGAAGAATTTGTCGGAGACTTCATATCTCTCGACCCGGGCATGAGCTTGGAAAACCATTTTCAGCTCTTCGAACATCTCATATGCTCCATGTCTCTCAAAACGCTTTTGGAGCCCCGGCTCTAGGCTGTAAAGCATGCCGCACTGAACGAGGGAGTAGTCATCGAAACGTGCCTGCCAAGCGTTCATAACATCTTGTTCTGCAGGGAGAACGGGTGCGTCACCAAGCGGTGCTTGTAGGACATAATCTTTCTTGGCAGCTATGAGGATGATCCTCAGGTT
>NW_021307311.1:0-3264 GCF_002162155.2 Triticum dicoccoides
GGAATATATCTAGACGTATTTTAGTTTTAGATACATCCCTTTTTGTCCATTTTGATGGCAAGTATTTTCGGACGGAGGAGTACTAAACTACCCATCAATTAAACAATCAGTGACAAAGATAAGATATATAGATAGATGCTGCAAAAGGGTGATCTCAAACGACCGAAAGTAGTCTACTAGTACTGCATTAACAAATAGTAGCTGTAATAAGAAACTAGGATAATGCAAGGGGTAATTGTTGGGCATATGTTGTTCGTGGTGAGAATAATATACCTAGTAGGCCGAAGGCGAATGCCCAAGGGTGCTCCATGGATAGGCCACCCATTGTGATATGAAGATATTGAAGGGAACTGGGATAGATATGAAGTTGACAACAAGCCTGCTGGCAAATTAAATCAACAGTGGGGCTAGAGGTTGTTTTTGCTCTTCTCTCACTCTTTCTCTCTAACCCTAGACTCCTGGTGGGGAGAAGGGAGAGGTCTGAAGAGGAGAGCTCTCTATGTTGGTTTGAACTCTTGGCCTGAATTGTAAGGTTGGTAATGGGGTGCTTTATATAGGCAGGAAGATGACCTGACTACCTTGGCGTATGCAAGCTCTCCGGTCACACATATGCCACACAAAATTAATGATTGGCTTTCTAGAAAGAAGAAAGTTTCCAGCAATGCATAATTGAGCTTATCTAATGTGCTATGCTTTTTCCCTGAAAAATCTGATGTGCTACGCTTGACAGAGATAATGATGGCAATTTTCAAAAGTTGTCGCTTTGGTGTACACTTTAGCTTTAATGTGCATACAGCTTCTCCTGAATTGTTGTACACCCCGAATTGTGTTATGCTACGTCATTCTTCCATTCTTCCCAACCTAGATCTTTGGGGTGTGGTAATAGCCACCACACAACTGTAAACCAAGTGAGAGATTCCAATTGAGAGGACTATTCACACTGTTAGTTGTTTATTGAATTTACATAAGGAAATGTCTTACAGGAACAAATAATTAACTTTTGGATATAGACATAGTGTCCAGTAGCTGAATTAATTTAGCGGAATTTCCGCGTTAAAAAATCTGAGCAAACAGTTATTAAACGAATATGCTGGCATCCTCGTGCTTTTTAGTGATGAATCCACAAATACAATTTTCATCTTACAGACATTGTACAACTTTAAAGAGGTACATGGTATTGCACATACATTCAAATAGTGTTACTCATCTTAAACACATCTAAATATAGCTACCATAGTACTCAAAAGATTAGTTTCCATGGAATACAATCCAAATGAATTCGCTTTAGGCCTCCACGTGAGTTGATATACACAGCCAACAGAACCACACATACTAGCTAAAACAACTGCATACACACCACCGTAAACAATTTTCGGTGTTCACATTGCTGAAGAATAGACCTTGAAAGGAGCTAGTGCATACACTGATAGAAATCCAGCAATGGAGAGAATTTTTTTGATAAAGGGCGCTTTATTACTTAAAAGGTTTAAGCATTAGTGCATTACACATGGGCTCTGCATAACTGAGATGCACACAACCACAACCAAGTCCAACAAGCATAGGGATGAAAATGGAGTGGAAACTTTCCGTTTTTTCGGAGGAAAAATGAAAACGGAGAGAAAATATGAAAATGGAAACGGAAATTTACAAAACGGAAGTCGAAATGGAATTTTTTATGCGGAAAGGGAAACAAAAATGGAAGTTTTCCGGTGGAACAAACATGGAAACGAAACTTTCCGTTTCCGTGAATATGGAATTTCCGTTTTACTATAGACCTATGTCTCCTTTGTGGCCCAACCACCAAACAACACACAATGGCACAATTAGTAGAATGAATCTGAGGCACAACTTCTACTACCACACATGTACTCAGCTTGACTCTATACATAATTGTTCAGTACTACTACAATACTACACTAAGTTGCTAACATAATGATATTATTTTGTAGCCATGTTAACAACTCATTATATTTGTTTTTTTTTCTATTTCTCTATGATTAAAGGGGGTTTTAAGTTCCGCCAATGCCCAATTCTGTTTCCGTGTCCGCTTTGTATTCTCTCCGTGTTTGTTCCGTTAGTATTTGTTTTCGTATTCATTTCCGGGGTTTCTGTATTCGTTTCCGCTTCTGCAAAAAAAAATATAAAAACAAATGTGGTAGCACTCAGTTCCGTCTGTTTCCGCTCCGTTTTCATCCCTAAACAAGCAACTGATGACCCACAAGTATATGGGGTCAATTGTAGCCTTTTCGATAAGTAAGAGTGTCGACCCAACGAGGCGCAGAAGGAAATGACAATTGGTTTTTAGCAAGGTAATATCTGTAAGTGCTAAAATTGTAAGTAGCGGAGTAGTTTGATAGCAAGATAATTTGTAACGAGCAAGTAACGATAGTAGTAACAAAATTGCAGTAAGGTAGCCCAATCATTTTGAGGCAAAGGACAGGCCAAAACGGTCTCTTATGATAAGCAAAGTGTTCTTGAGGGTACACAGGAATTTCATCTAGTCACTTTCATCATGTTGGCTTAATTCGTGTTCGCTACTTTGATAATTTGATATGTGAGTGGACCGGTGCTTAGGTGATGTTCTTACTTGAACAAGCCTCCTACTTATGATTAACCCTCTCGCAAGCATCCACAACTACGAAAAAAGTATTAAGAATAAATTCTAACCATAGCATTAAACTTTTGGATCCAATAGGTCCCTTACAGAATAGCGCATAAACTGGGGTTTAAGCTTCTGTCACTCTCTCAACCCACCATCTAATAACTACTCCACAATGCATTCCGTTAGGCCCAAATGTGGTGGAGTGTCATGTAGTCGACGTTCACATGACACCACGAAGAGAATGACAACATACATATCATCAAAATATCGAACACATATCAAGTTCACATGATTACTTGCAACATGATTTATCCCGTGACTCAAGAACAAAAGTAACTACTCACAAATGATAATCATGCTCAAGATCAAAGAGGTATTAAATAGCATAATGGATCTAAATATATAATCTTCCACCAAATAAACCATATAGTAATCAACTACAAGATGTAATCAACACTACTAGTCACCCACAAGCACCAATCTATAGTTTTGGTACAAAGATTGAACACAAGAGATGAACTAGGGTTTGAGAGGAGTTGGTGTTGTTGAAGATGTTGATGAAGATATTCCTCCCCAAGATGGGAGAGTTGTTGGTGATGATGATGACGATGATTTTCCCCTCCGGGAGGGAAGTTCCCCAGACGGAATCGCTCCGCCGGAGG
>NW_021307312.1:0-26118 GCF_002162155.2 Triticum dicoccoides
GTGCACTATTACTCACCGTTTTGGGGCCCCAGAGTGATTTCCATGAGTGACGATTCTCGGGGTGCGTTCACATGTCCGTCGTCAACACTCACAGCTTTGTCCAATTTTGACCCATTTTGTTGACTATTACTCACCATTTTGGCTCCCAAAGCGGTTTCCATAGTTATTGAACCCCAAGGTGCGCTTATGTGTCGGTCATCAACACTCGTAATTTTGGCCAATTCTGGCTCATTTCCTGGACTATTGATCACTGTTTTGGTTTCCCAAAGCGAGTTCCTCGATTGACGATCCCCGGGGTGTGTTTACGTGTGCGTCGTCAACACTCTCAGTTTTGTCCAATTCTGGCCGTTTTCATGGACTATTACTCACCGTTTTGGGTCCCCGAAGTGATTTCCATAGTTGTTGAACCCCAGGGTGCGATTACGTTTTGGTCAACAGCACTCGCAAGTTTGGCCGATTCTGGCCCGTTCCGTGGACTGTAACTGACTGTTTGGGGTCCCAAAGTGATTTCCATGATTGACAAAGCGCAGGGTGCGATTACGTGTAGGTCATCAACACTCGCAATTTTAGCCGATTCTGGCCCGTTTTATGGACTATTAATCACTGTTTTGGGATCCGGAGTGATCTCCATGATTGAAAAACCCCAGCGTGCGTTTATGTTACGGTCATCAACACACAGTTTTGGCTGATTCTGGCCCGTTTCATGGATTATTACTCAATGTTTCGGGTCCCAAAGTGATTTCCACGACATACGAACCCTGGGGCGCTTTTACGTGTCGGTCATCAACACTCACATTTTTGGCTGATTCTGGTCCGTTTCGTGCACTATTACTCACCGTTTTGGGGCCCCAGAGTGATTTCCATGAGTGACGATTCTCGGGGTGCGTTCACATGTCCGTCGTCAACACTCACAGCTGTGTCCAATTTTGACCCATTTTGTTGACTATTACTCACCATTTTGGCTCCCAAAGCGGTTTCCATAGTTATTGAACCCCAAGGTGCGCTTATGTGTCGGTCATCAACACTCGTAATTTTGGCCAATTCTGGCTCATTTCCTGGACTATTGATCACTGTTTTGGTTTCCCAAAGCGAGTTCCTCGATTGACGATCCCCGGGGTGTGTTTACGTGTGCGTCGTCAACACTCTCAGTTTTGTCCAATTCTGGCCGTTTTCATGGACTATTACTCACCGTTTTGGGTCCCCGAAGTGATTTCCATAGTTGTTGAACCCCAGGGTGCGATTACGTTTTGGTCAACAACACTCGCAAGTTTGGCCGATTCTGGCCCGTTCCGTGGACTATAACTGACTGTTTGGGGTCCCAGAGTGATTTCCATGATTGACGAAGCCCAGGGTGCGATTACGTGTAGGTCATCAACACTCGCAATTTTAGCCGATTCTGGCCCGTTTTGTGGACTATTAATCACTGTTCTGGGATCCGGAGTGATCTCCACGATTGAAAAACCCCAGCGTGCGTTTATGTGTCGGTCATCAACACACAATTTTGGCTGATTCTGGCCCGTTTCATGGATTATTACTCACTGTTTCGGGTCCCAAAGTGATTTCCACGACATACGAACCCTGGGGCACTTTTACGTGTCGGTCATCAACACTCACATTTTTGGCTGATTCTGGTCCGTTTCGTGCACTATTACTCACCGTTTTGGGGCCCTAGAGTGATTTCCATGATTGACGATTCTCGGGGTGCGTTTACGAGTCCGTCGTCAACACTCACAGTTTTGTCCAATTTTGACCCATTTTGTTGACTATTACTCACCATTTTGGGGTCCCAAAGCGGTTTCAATAGTTATTGAACCCCAAGGTTCGCTTATGTGTCGTTCATCAACACTCGAAATTTTGGCCAATTCTGGCTCATTACCTGGACTATTGATCACTGTTTTGGTTTCCCAAAGCGAGTTCCTCGATTGACGATCCCCGGGGTGTGTTTACGTGTGCGTCGTCAACACTCTCAGTTTTGTGCAATTCTGGCCGTTTTCATGGACTATTACTCACCGTT
This sequence comes from Triticum dicoccoides, assembly GCF_002162155.2. Taxonomy (NCBI): domain Eukaryota; kingdom Viridiplantae; phylum Streptophyta; class Magnoliopsida; order Poales; family Poaceae; genus Triticum; species Triticum dicoccoides. Next base: position 2,015 of record NW_021307312.1, read on the forward strand.
TTGGGTCCCCGAAGTGATTTCCATAGTTGTTGAACCCCAGGGTGCGATTACGTTTTGGTCAACAGCACTCGCAAGTTTGGCCGATTCTGGCCCGTTCCGTGGACTGTAACTGACTGTTTGGGGTCCCAAAGTGATTTCCATGATTGACGAAGCGCAGGGTGCGATTACGTGTAGGTCATCAACACTCGCAATTTTAGCCGATTCTGGCCCGTTTTATGGACTATTAATCACTGTTTTGGGATCCGGAGTGATCTCCATGATTGAAAAACCCCAGCGTGCGTTTATGTTACGGTCATCAACACACAGTTTTGGCTGATTCTGGCCCGTTTCATGGATTATTACTCAATGTTTCGGGTCCCAAAGTGATTTCCACGACATACGAACCCTGGGGCGCTTTTACGTGTCGGTCATCAACACTCACATTTTTGGCTGATTCTGGTCCGTTTCGTGCACTATTACTCACCGTTTTGGGGCCCCAGAGTGATTTCCATGAGTGACGATTCTCGAGGTGCGTTCACATGTCCGTCGTCAACACTCACAGCTTTGTCCAATTTTGACCCATTTTGTTGACTATTACTCACCATTTTGGCTCCCAAAGCGGTTTCCATAGTTATTGAACCCCAAGGTGCGCTTATGTGTCGGTCATCAACACTCGTAATTTTGGCCAATTCTGGCTCATTTCCTGGACTATTGATCACTGTTTTGGTTTCCCAAAGCGAGTTCGTCGATTGACGATCCCCGGGGTGTGTTTACGTGTGCGTCGTCAACACTCTCAGTTTTGTCCAATTCTGGCCGTTTTCATGGACTATTACTCACCGTTTTGGGTCCCCGAAGTGATTTCCATAGTTGTTGAACCCCAGGGTGCGATTACGTTTTGGTCAACAACACTCGCAAGTTTGGCCGATTCTGGCCCGTTCCGTGGACTGTAACTGACTGTTTGGGATCCCATAGTGATTTCCATGATTGACGAAGCGCAGGGTGCGATTACGTGTAGGTCATCAACACTCGCAATTTTAGCCGATTCTGGCCCGTTTTATGGACTATTAATCACTGTTTTGGGATCCGGAGTGATCTCCACGATTGAAAAACCCCAGCGTGCGTTTATGTTACGGTCATCAACACACAGTTTTGGCTGATTCTGGCCCGTTTCATGGATTATTACTCAATGTTTCGGGTCCCAAAGTGATTTCCACGACATACGAACCCTGGGGCGCTTTTACGTGTCTGTCATCAACACTCACATTTTTGGCTGATTCTGGTCCGTTTCGTGCACTATTACTCACCGTTTTGGGGCCCCAGAGTGATTTCCATGAGTGACGATTCTCGGGGTGCGTTCACATGTCCGTCGTCAACACTCACAGCTTTGTCCAATTTTGACCCATTTTGTTGACTATTACTCACCATTTTGGCTCCCAAAGCGGTTTCCATAGTTATTGAACCCCAAGGTGCGCTTATGTGTCGGTCATCAACACTCGTAATTTTGGCCAATTCTGGCTCATTTCCTGGACTATTGATCACTGTTTTGGTTTCCCAAAGCGAGTTCCTCGATTGACGATCCCCGGGGTGTGTTTACGTGTGCGTCGTCAACACTCTCAGTTTTGTCCAATTCTGGCCGTTTTCTTGGACTATTACTCACCGTTTTGGGTCCCCGAAGTGATTTCCATAGTTGTTGAACCCCAGGGTGCGATTACGTTTTGGTCAACAACACTCGCAAGTTTGGCCGATTCTGGCCCGTTCCGTGGACTGTAACTGACTGTTTGGGGTCCCAAAGTGATTTCCATGATTGACGAAGCGCAGGGTGCGATTACGTGTAGGTCATCAACACTCGCAATTTTAGCCGATTCTGGCCCGTTTTATGGACTATTAATCACTGTTTTGGGATCCGGAGTGATCTCCACGATTGAAAAACCCCAGCGTGCGTTTATGTTACGGTCATCAACACACAGTTTTGGCTGATTCTGGCCCGTTTCATGGATTATTACTCAATGTTTCGGGTCCCAAAGTGATTTCCACGACATACGAACCCTGGGGCGCTTTTACGTGTCGGTCATCAACACTCACATTTTTGGCTGATTCTGGTCCGTTTCGTGCACTATTACTCACCGTTTTGGGGCCCCAGAGTGATTTCCATGAGTGACGATTCTCGGGGTGCGTTCACATGTCCGTCGTCAACACTCACAGCTTTGTCCAATTTTGACCCATTTTGTTGACTATTACTCACCATTTTGGCTCCCAAAGCGGTTTCCATAGTTATTGAACCCCAAGGTGCGCTTATGTGTCGGTCATCAACACTCGTAATTTTGGCCAATTCTGGCTCATTTCCTGGACTATTGATCACTGTTTTGGTTTCCCAAAGCGAGTTCCTCGATTGACGATCCCCGGGGTGTGTTTACGTGTGCGTCGTCAACACTCTCAGTTTTGTCCAATTCTGGCCGGTTTCATGGACTATTACTCACCGTTTTGGGTCCCCGAAGTGATTTCCATAGTTGTTGAACCCCAGGGTGCGATTACGTTTTGGTCAACAACACTCGCAAGTTTGGCCGATTCTGGCCCGTTCCGTGGACTGTAACTGACTGTTTGGGGTCCCAAAGTGATTTCCATGATTGACGAAGCGCAGGGTGCGATTACGTGTAGGTCATCAACACTCGCAATTTTAGCCGATTCTGGCCCGTTTTATGGACTATTAATCACTGTTTTGGGATCCGGAGTGATCTCCATGATTGAAAAACCCCAGCGTGTGTTTATGTTACGGTCATCAACACACAGTTTTGGCTGATTCTGGCCCGTTTCATGGATTATTACTCAATGTTTCGGGTCCCAAAGTGATTTCCACGACATACGAACCCTGGGGCGCTTTTACGTGTCGGTCATCAACACTCACATTTTTGGCTGATTCTGGTCCGTTTCGTGCACTATTACTCACCGTTTTGGGGCCCCAGAGTGATTTCCATGAGTGACGATTCTCGGGGTGCGTTCACATGTCCGTCGTCAACACTCACAGCTTTGTCCAATTTTGACCCATTTTGTTGACTATTACTCACCATTTTGGCTCCCAAAGCGGTTTCCATAGTTATTGAACCCCAAGGTGCGCTTATGTGTCGGTCATCAAGACTCGTAATTTTGGCCAATTCTGGCTCATTTCCTGGACTATTGATCACTGTTTCGGTTTCCCAAAGCGAGTTCCTCGATTGACGATCCCCGGGGTGTGTTTACGTGTGCGTCGTCAACACTCTCAGTTTTGTCCAATTCTGGCCGTTTTCATGGACTATTACTCACCGTTTTGGGTCCCCGAAGTGATTTCCATAGTTGTTGAACCCCAGGGTGCGATTACGTTTTGGTCAACAACACTCGCAAGTTTGGCCGATTCTGGCCCGTTCCGTGGACTATAACTGACTGTTTGGGGTCCCAGAGTGATTTCCATGATTGACGAAGCCCAGGGTGCGATTACGTGTAGGTCATCAACACTCGCAATTTTAGCCGATTCTGGCCCGTTTTGTGGACTATTAATCACTGTTCTGGGATCCGGAGTGATCTCCACGATTGAAAAACCCCAGCGTGCGTTTATGTGTCGGTCATCAACACACAATTTTGGCTGATTCTGGCCCGTTTCATGGATTATTACTCACTGTTTCGGGTCCCAAAGTGATTTCCACGACATACGAACCCTGGGGCACTTTTACGTGTCGGTCATCAACACTCACATTTTTGGCTGATTCTGGTCCGTTTCGTGCACTATTACTCACCGTTTTGGGGCCCTAGAGTGATTTCCATGATTGACGATTCTCGGGGTGCGTTTACGAGTCCGTCGTCAACACTCACAGTTTTGTCCAATTTTGACCCATTTTGTTGACTATTACTCACCATTTTGGGGTCCCAAAGCGGTTTCAATAGTTATTGAACCCCAAGGTTCGCTTATGTGTCGTTCATCAACACTCGAAATTTTGGCCAATTCTGGCTCATTACCTGGACTATTGATCACTGTTTTGGTTTCCCAAAGCGAGTTCCTCGATTGACGATCCCCGGGGTGTGTTTATGTGTGCGTCGTCAACACTCTCAGTTTTGTGCAATTCTGGTCATGGACTATTACTCACCGTTTTGGGTCACCGAAGTGATTTCCATAGTTGTTGAACCCCAGGGTGCGATTACGTTTTGGTCAACAACACTCGCAAGTTTAGCCGATTCTGGCCCGTTCCGTGGACTGTAACTGACTGTTTGGGGTCCTAGAGTGATTTCCATGATTGACGAAGCCCAGGGTGCGATTACGTGTAGGTCATCAACACTCGCAATTTTAGCCGATTCTGGCCCGTTTTGTGGACTATTAATCACTGTTTTGGGATCCGGAGTGATCTCCACGATTGAAAAACCCCAGCGTGCGTTTATGTGTCGGTCATCAACACACAATTTTGGCTGATTCTGGCCCGTTTCATGGATTATTACTCACTGTTTCGGGTCCCAAAGTGATTTCCACGACATACGAACCCTGGGGCGCTTTTACGTGTCGGTCATCAACACTCACATTTTTGGCTGATTCTGGTCCGTTTCGTGCACTATTACTCACCGTTTTGGGGCCCCAGAGTGATTTCCATGATTGACGATTCTCAGGGTGCGTTTACATGTCCGTCGTCAACACTCACAGTTTTGTCCAATTTTGACCCATTTTGTTGACTATTACTCACCATTTTGGCTCCCAAAGCGGTTTCCATAGTTATTGAACCCCAAGGTGCGCATATGTGTCGGTCATCAACACTCGTAATTTTGGCCAATTCTGGCTCATTTCCTGGACTATTGATCACTGTTTTGGTTTCCCAAAGCGAGTTCCTCGATTGACGATCCCCGGGTTGTGTTTACGTGTGCGTCGTCAACACTCTCAGTTTTGTCCAATTCTGGCCGTTTTCATGGACTATTACTCACCGTTTTGGGTCCCTGAAGTGATTTCCATAGTTGTTGAACCCCAGGGTGCGATTACGTTTTGGTCAACAACACTCGCAAGTTTGGCCGATTCTGGCCCGTTCCGTGGACTGTAACTGACTGTTTGGGGTCCCAAAGTGATTTCCATGATTGACGAAGCGCAGGGTGCGATTACGTGTAGGTCATCAACACTCGCAATTTTAGCCGATTCTGGCCCGTTTTATGGACTATTAATCACTGTTTTGGGATCCGGAGTGATCTCCATGATTGAAAAACCCCAGGGTGCGTTTATGTGTCGGTCATCAACACACAATTTTTGCTGATTCTGGCCCGTTTCGTGGATTATTACTCACTATTTCGGGTCCCAAAGTGATTTCCACGACATACGAACTCTGGGGCGCTTTTACGTGTCGGTCATCAACACTCACATTTTTGGCTAATTCTGGTCCGTTTCGTGCACTATTACTCACCGTTTTGGGGCCCAGAGTGATTTCCATGATTGACGATTCTCGGGGTGCGTTTACGTGTCCGTCGTCAACACTCACAGTTTTGTCCAATTTTGACCCATTTTGTTGACTATTGCTCACCATTTTGGGTCCCAAAGCGGTTTCCATAGTTATTGAGCCCCAAGGTGCGCTTATGTGTCGGTCATCAACACTCGTAATTTTGGCCAATTCTGGCTCATTTCCTGGACTATTGATCACTGTTTTGGTTTCCCAAAGCGAGTTCCTCGATTGACGATCCCCGGGTGTGTTTACGTGTGCGTCGTCAACACTCACAGTTTTGTCCAATTCTGGCCGTTTTCATGGACTATTACTCACCGTTTTGGGTCCTCGAAGTGATTTACATAGTTGTTGAACCCCAGGGTGCGATTACGTTTTGGTCAACAACACTCGCAAGTTTGGCCGATTCAGGCCCGTTTCGTGGACTGTAACTGACTGTTTGGGGTCCCAGAGTGATTTCCATGATTGACGAAGCCCAGGGTGCGATTACGTGTAGGTCATCAACACTCGCAATTTTAGCCGATTCTGGCCCGTTTTGTGGACTATTAATCACTATTTTGGGATCCGGAGTGATTTCCACGATTGGAAAACCCCATGGTGCGTTTATGTGTCGGTCATCAACACACAATTTTGGCTGATTTTGGCCCGTTTCGTGGATTATTACTCACTGTTTTCGGGTCCCAAAGTGATTTCCACGACATACGAACCTTGGGGCGCTTTTACGTGTCGGTCATCAACACTCACATTTTTGGCTGATTCTGGTCCGTTTTGTGCACTATTACTCACAGTTTTGGGGCCCCAGAGTGATTTCCATGATTGACGATTCTCGGGGTGCGTTTACATGTCCGTCGTCAACACTCACAGTTTTGTCCAATTTTGACCCATTTTGTTGACTATTACTCACCATTTTGGGGTCCCAAAGCGGTTTCCATAGTTATTGAACCCCAAGGTGCGCTTATGTGTCGGTCATCAACACTCGTAATTTTGGCCAATTCTGGCTCATTTCCTGGACTATTACTCACTATTTTGGTTTCCCAAAGCGAGTTCCTCGATTGACGATCCCCGGGTGTATTTACGTGTGCGTCGTCAACACTCACAGTTTTGTCCAATTCCGGCCGTTTTCATGGACTATTACTCACCGTTTTGGGGCCCCGAAGTGATTTCCATATTGGTTGAACCCCAGGGTGCGATTATGTTTTGGTCAACAACACTCGCAAGTTTGGCCGATTCTGGCCCGTTTCGTGGACTGTAACTGACTGTTTGGGGTCCCAGAGTGATTTCCATGATTGACGAAGCCCAGGGTGCGATTACGTGTAGATCATCAACACTCGCAATTTTAGCCGATTCTTGCCCGTTTTGTGGACTATTAATCACTGTTTTGGGATCCGGAGTGATCTCCACGATTGGAAAACCCCAGGGTGCGTTTATGTGTCGGTCATCAACACACAATTTTTGCTGATTCTGGCCCATTTCGTGGATTATTACTCACTGTTTCGGGTCCCAAAGTGATTTCCACGACATACGAACCCTGGGGCGCTTTTACGTGTCGGTCATCAACACTCACATTTTTGGCTGATTCTGGTCCATTTCGTGCACTATTACTCACCGTTTTGGGGCCCAGAGTGATTTCCATGATTGACGATTCTCGGGGTGCGTTTACGTGTCAGTCGTCAACACTCACAGTTTTGTCCAATTTTGACCCATTTTGTTGACTATTGCTCACCATTTTGGGTCCCAAAGCAATTTCCATAGTTATTGAACCCCAAGGTGCGCTTATGTGTCGGTCATCAACACTCGTAATTTTGGCCAATTCTGGCTCATTTCCTGGACTATTGATCACTGCTTTGGTTTCCCAAAGCGAGTTCCTCGATTGACGATCCCCGGGTGTGTTTACGTGTGCGTCGTCAACACTCACAGTTTTGTCCAATTCTGGCCGTTTTCATGGACTATTACTCACCGTTTTGGGTCCTCGAAGTGATTTACATAGTTGTTGAACCCCAGGGTGCGATTACGTTTTGGTCAACAACACCCGCAAGTTTGGCCGATTCTGGCCCGTTTCGTGGACTGTAACTGACTGTTTGGGGTGCCAGAGTGATTTGCATGATTGACGAAGCCCAGGGTGCGATTACGTGTAGGTCATCAACACTCGCAATTTTAGCCGATTCTGGCCCGTTTTGTGGACTATTAATCACTATTTTCGGATCCGGAGTGATTTCCACGATTGGAAAACCCCATGGTGCGTTTATGTGTCGGTCATCGACACACAATTTTGGCTGATTTTGGCCCGTTTCGTGGATTATTACTCACTGTTTTCGGGTCCCAAAGTGATTTCCACGACATACGAACCTTGGGGCGCTTTTACGTGTCGGTCATCAACACTCACATTTTTGGTTGATTCTGGTCCGTTTCGTGCACTATTACTCACAGTTTTGGGGCCCCAGAGTGATTTCCATGATTGACGATTCTCGGGGTGCGTTTACGTGTCCGTCGTCAACACTCACAGTTTTGTCCAATTTTGACCCATTTTGTTGACTATTACTCACCATTTTGGGGTCCCAAAGCGGTTTCCATAGTTATTGAACCCCAAGGTGCGCTTATGTGTCGGTCATCAACACTCGTAATTTTGGCCAATTCTGGCTCATTTCCTGGACTATTACTCACTATTTTGGTTTCCCAAAGCGAGTTCCTCGATTGACGATCCCCGGGTGTGTTTACATGTGCGTCGTCAACACTCACAGTTTTGTCCAATTCTGGCCGTTTTCATGGACTATAACTCACCGTGTTGGGGCCCCGAAGTGATTTCCACAGTTGTTGAACCCAGGGTGCGATTATGTTTTGGTCAACAACACTCGCAAGTTTGGCCGATTCTGGCCCGTTTCGTGGACTGTAACTGACTGTTCGGGGTCCCAGAGTGATTTCCATGATAGACGAAGCCCAGGGTGCGATTACGTGTAGGTCATCAACACTCGCAATTTTAGCCGATTCTGGCCCGTTTTGTGGACTATTAATCACTGTTTTGGGATCCGGAGTGATCTCCGCGATTGGAAAACCCTAGGGTGCGTTTATGTGTCGGTCATCAACACACAATTTTTGCTGATTCTGGCCCATTTCATGGATTATTACTCACTGTTTCGGGTCCCAAAGTGATTTCCACGACATACGAACCCTGGGGCGCTTTTACGTGTCGGTCATCAACACTCACATTTTTGGCTGATTCTGGTCCGTTTCGTGCACTATTACTCACCGTTTTGGGGCCCGAGAGTGATTTCCATGATTGACAATTGTCGGGATGCGTTTACGTGTCCGTCGTCAACACTCACAGTTTTGTCCAATTTTGGCCCATTTTGTTGACTATTACTCACCATTTTGGGTCCCAAAGCGGTTTCCATAGTTATTTAACCCCAGGGTGCGCTTGTGTGTCGGTCATCCACACTCGTAATTTTGGCCAATTCTGGCTCATTTCCTGGACTATTGCTCACTGTTTTGGTTTCCCAAAGCGAGTTCCTCGATTGACGATCCCCGTGTGTGTTTACGTGTGCGTCGTCAACACTCACAGTTTTGTCCAATTCTGGCCGTTTTCATGGACTATTACTCACCGTTTTGGGTCCTCGAAGTGATTTACATAGTTGTTGAACCCCAGGGTGCGATTACGTTTTGGTCAACAACGCTCGCAAGTTTGGCCGATTCTGGCCCGTTTCGTGGACTGTAACTGACTGTTTGGGGTCCCAGAGTGATTTCCATGATTGACGAAGCCCAGGGTGCGATTACGTGTAGGTCATCGACACTCGCAATTTTAGCCGATTCTGGCCCGTTTTGTGGACTATTAATCACTATTTTGGGATCCGGAGTGATTTCCACGATTGGAAAACCCCATGGTGCGTTTATGTGTCGGTCATCGACACACAATTTTGGCTGATTTTGGCCCGTTTCGTGGATTATTACTCACTGTTTTCGGGTCCCAAGGTGATTTCCACGACATACGAACCTTGGGGCGCTTTTACGTGTCGGTCATCAACACTCACATTTTTGGTTGATTCTGGTCCGTTTCGTGCACTATTACTCACAGTTTTGGGGCTCCAGAGTGATTTCCATGATTGACGATTCTCGGGGTGCGTTTACGTGTCCGTCGTCAACACTCACAGTTTTGTCCAATTTTGACCCATTTTGTTAACTATTACTCACCATTTTGGATCCCAAAGCGGTTTCCATAGTTATTGAACCCCAAGGTGCGCTTATGTGTCGGTCATCAACACTCGTAATTTTGGCCAATTCTGGCTCATTTCCTGGACTATTACTCACTATTTTGGTTTCCCAAAGCGAGTTCCTCGATTGACGATCCCCGGGTGTGTTTACGTGTGCGTCGTCAACACTCACAGTTTTGTCCAATTCTGGCCGTTTTCATGGACTATTACTCACCGTTTTGGGGCCCCGAAGTGATTTCCATAGTTGTTGAACCCGAGGGTGCGATTATGTTTTGGTCAACAACACTCGCAAGTTTGGCCACTTCTGGCCCGTTTCATGGACTGTAACTGACTGTTTGGGGTCCCAGAGTGATTTCCATGATTGACGAAGCCCAGGGTGCGATTACGTGTAGGTCATCAACACTCGCAATTTTAGCCGATTCTGGCCCGTTTTGTGGACTATTAATCACTATTTTGGGATCCGGAGTGATTTCCACGATTGGAAAACCCCAAGGTGCGTTTATGTGTCGGTCATCGACACACAATTTTGGCTGATTTTGGCCCGTTTCGTGGATTATTACTCATTGTTTTCGGGTCCCAAAGTGATTTCCACGACATACGAACCTTGGGGCGCTTTTACGTGTCGGTCATCAACACTCACATTTTTGGTTGATTCTGGTCCGTTTCGTGCACTATTACTCACAGTTTTGGGGCCCCAGAGTGATTTCCATGATTGACGATTCTCGGGGTGCGTTTACGTGTCCGTCGTCAACACTCACAGTTTTGTCCAATTTTGACCCATTTTGTTGACTATTACTCACCATTTTGGGGTCCCAAAGCGGTTTCCATAGTTATTGAACCCCAAGGTGCGCTTATGTGTCGGTCATCAACACTCGTAATTTTGGCCAATTCTGGCTCATTTCCTGGACTATTGCTCACTGTTTTGGTTTCCCAAAGCGAGTTCCTCGATTGACGATCCCCGGGTGTGTTTACGTGTGCGTCGTCAACACTCACAGTTTTGTCCAATTCTGGCCGTTTTCATGGACTATTACTCACCGTTTTGGGTCCCCGAAGTGATTTCCATAGTTGTTGAACCCCAGGGTGCGATTACGTTTTGGTCAACAACACTCGCAAGTTTGGCCGATTCTGGCCCGTTTCGTGGACTGTAACTGACTGTTTGGGGTCCCAGAGTGATTTCCATGATTGACGAAGCCCAGGGTGCGATTACGTGTAGGTCATCAACACTCGCAATTTTAGCCGATTCTGGCTCGTTTTGTGGACTATTAATCACTGTTTTGGGATCCGGAGTGATCTCCACGATTGGAAAACCCCAGGGTGCGTTTATGTGTCGGTCATCAACACACAATTTTTGCTGATTCTGGCCCGTTTCGTGGATTATTACTCACTGTTTCGGGTCCCAAAGTGATTTCCACGACATACGAACCCTGGGGCGCTTTTACGTGTCGGTCATCAACACTCACATTTTTGGCTGATTCTGGTTCGTTTCGTGCACTATTACTCACCGTTTTGGGGCCCAGAGTGTTTTCCATGATTGACAATTCTCGGGGTGCGTTTACGTGTCCGTCATCAACACTCACAGTTTTGTCCAATTTTGACCCATTTTGTTAACTATTACTCACCATTTTGGATCCCAAAGCGGTTTCCATAGTTATTGAACCCCAAGGTGCGCTTATGTGTCGGTCATCAACACTCGTAATTTTGGCCAATTCTGGCTCATTTCCTGGACTATTGCTCACTGTTTTGGTTTCCCAAAGCGAGTTCCTCGATTGACGATCCCCGGGTGTGTTTACGTGTGCGTCGTCAACACTCACAGTTTTGTCCAATTCTGGCCGTTTTCATGGACTATTACTCACCGTTTTGGGGCCCTGAAGTGATTTCCATAGTTGTTGAACCCCAGGGTGCGATTACGTTTTGGTCAACAACACTCGCAAGTTTGGCCACTTCTGGCCCGTTTCGTGGACTGTAACTGACTGTTTGGGGTCCCAGAGTGATTTCCATGATTGACGAAGCCCAGGGTGCGATTACGTGTAGGTCATCAACACTCGCAATTTTAGCCGATTCTGGCCCGTTTTGTGGACTGTTAATCACTATTTTGGGATCCGGAGTGATTTCCACGATTGGAAAACTCCAGGGTGCGTTTATGTGTCGGTCATCAACACACAATTGTGGCTGATTCTGGCCCGTTTCGTGGATTATTACTCACTGTTTTCGGGTCTCAAAGTGATTTCCGCGACATACGAACCTTGGGGCGCTTTTACGTGTCGGTCATCAACACTCACATTTTTGGCTGATTCTGGTCCGTTTCGTGCACTATTACTCACAGTTTTGGGGCCCCAGAGTGATTTCCATGATTGACGATTCTCGGGGTGCGTTTACGTGTCCGTCGTCGACACTCACAGTTTTGTCCAATTTTGACCCATTTTGTTGACTATTACTCACCATTTTGGGTCCCAAAGAGGTTTCCATAGTTATTGAACCCCAAGGTGCGCTTATGTGTCGGTCATCAACACTCGTAATTTTGGCCAATTCTGGCTCATTTCGTGGACTATTGCTCACTGTTTTGGTTTCCCAAAGCGAGTTCCTCGATTGACGATCCCCGGGTGTGTTTACGTGTGCGTCGTCAACACTCACCATTTTGGCTCCCAAAGCGGTTTCCATAGTTATTGAACCCCAAGGTGCGATTATGTGATCTCCATGATTGAAAAACCCAGCGTGCGTTTATGTGTCGGTCATCAACACACAATTGTGGCTGATTCTGGCCCGTTTCGTGGATTATTACTCACCGTTTTCGGGTCCCAAAGTGATTTCCGCGACATACGAACCTTGGGGCGCTTTTACGTGTCGGTCATCAACACTCACATTTTTGGCTGATTCTGGTCCGTTTCGTGCACTATTACTCACAGTTTTGGGGCCCCAGAGTGATTTCCATGATTGACGATTCTCGGGGTGCGTTTACGTGTCCGTCGTCAACACTCACAGTTTTGTCCAATTTTGACCCATTTTGTTGACTATTACTCACCATTTTGGGGTCCCAAAGCGGTTTCCATAGTTATTGAACCCCAAGGTGCGCTTATGTGTCGGTCATCAACACTCGTAATTTTGGCCAATTCTGGCTCATTTCCTGGACTATTGATCACTGTTTTGGTTTCCCAAAGCGAGTTCCTCGATTGACGATCCCTGGGGTGTGTTTACGTGTGCGTCGTCAACACTCACAGTTTTGTCCAATTCTGGCCGTTTTCATGGACTATTACTCACCGTTTTGGGGCCCCGAAGTGATTTCCATAGTTGTTGAACCCCAGGGTGCGATTACGTTTTGGTCAACAACACTCGCAAGTTTGGCCGATTCTGGCCCGTTTCATGGACTGTAACTGACTGTTTGGGGTCCCAGAGTGATTTCCATGATTGACGAAGCCCAGGGTGCGATTACGTGTAGGTCATCAACACTCGCAATTTTAGCCGATTCTGGCCCATTTTGTGGACTAGTAATCACTGTTTTGGGATCCGGAGTGATCTCCACGATTGGAAAACCCCAGGGTGCGTTTATGTGTCGGTTATCAACACACAATTTTTGCTGATTCTGGCCCGTTTCGTGGATTATTACTCACTGTTTCGGGTCCCAAAGTGATTTCCACGACATACGAACCCTGGGGCGCTTTTACGTGTCGGTCATCAACACTCACATTTTTGCTGATTCTGGTCCGTTTCGTGCACTATTACTCACCGTTTTGGGGCCCCAGAGTGATTTCCATGATTGACGATTCTTGGGGTGCGTTTACGTGTCCGTCGTCAACACTCACAGTTTTGTACAATTTTGACCCATTTTGTTGACTATTACTCACCATTTTGGTGCCCAAAGCGGTTTCAATAGTTATTGAACCCCAAGGTGCGCTTATGTGTCGTTCATCAACACTCGTAATTTTGGCCAATTCTGGCTCATTTCCTGGACTATTGATCACTGTTTTGGTTTCCCAAAGCGAGTTCCTCGATTGACGATCCCCGGGTTGTGTTTACGTGTGCGTCGTCAACACTCACAGTTTTGTCCAATTCTGGCCGTTTTCATGGACTATTACTCACCGTTTTGGGGCCCCGAAGTGATTTCCATAGTTGTTGAAGTGCGATTACGTTTTGGTCAACAACACTCGCAAGTTTGGCCGATTCTGGCCCGTTTCATGGACTGTAACTGACTGTTTGGGGTCCTAGAGTGATTTCCATGATTGACGAAGCCCAGGGTGCGATTACGTGTAGGTCATCAACACTCGCAATTTTAGCCGATTCTGGCCCGTTTTGTGGACTAGTAATCACTGTTTTGGGATCCGGAGTGATCTCCACGATTGGAAAACCCCAGGGTGCGTTTATGTGTCGGTCATCAACACACAATTTTTGCTGATTCTGGCCCGTTTCGTGGATTATTAATCACTGTTTCGGGTCCCAAAGTGATTTCCACGACATACGAACCCTGGGGCGCTTTTACGTGTCGGTCATCAACACTCACATTTTTGGCTGATTCTGGTCCGTTTCGTGCACTATTACTCACCATTTTGGGGCCCCAGAGTGATTTCCATGATTGACGATTCTTGGGGTGCGTTTACGTGTCCGTCGTCAACACTCACAGTTTTGTACAATTTTGACCCATTTTGTTGAATATTACTCACCATTTTGGTGCCCAAAGCGGTTTCAATAGTTATTGAACCCCAAGGTGCGCTTATGTGTCGTTCATCAACACTCGTAATTTTGGCCAATTATGGCTCATTTCCTGGACTATTGATCACTGTTTTGGTTTCCCAAAGCGAGTTCCTCGATTGACGATCCCCGGGGTGTGTTTACGTGTGCGTCGTCAACACTCTCAGTTTTGTCCAATTCTGGCCGTTTTCATGGACTATTACTCACCGTTTTGGGGCCCCGAAGTGATTTCCATAGTTGTTGAACCCCAGGCTGCGATTACGTTTTGGTCAACAACACTCGCAACTTTGGCCGATTCTGGCCCGTTCTGTGGACTGTAACTGACTGTTTGGGGTCCCAGAGTGATTTCCATGATTGACGAAGCCCAGGGTGCGATTACGTGTAGGTCATCAACACTCGCAATTTTAGCCGATTCTGGCCCGTTTTGTGGACTGTTAATCACTGTTTTGGGATCCGGAGTATTCTCCACGATTGGAAAACACCAGGGTGCATTTATGTGTCGGTCATCGACACACAATTTTGGCTGATTCTGGCCCGTTTCGTGGATTATTACTCACTATTTCGGGTCCCAAAGTGATTTCCACGACATATGAACCCTGGGGCGCTTTTACGTGTCGGTCATCAACACTCACATTTTTGGCTGATTCTGGTCCGTTTCGTGCACTATTACTCACCGTTTTGGGGCCCTAGAGTGATTTCCATGATTGACAATTCTCGGGGTGCGTTTACGTGTTCGTCGTCAACACTCACAGTTTTGTCCGATTTTGACCCATTTTGTTGACTATTACTCACCATTTTGGGGTCCCAAAGCGGTTTCCATAGTTATTGAACCCCAAGGTGCGCTTATGTGTCGTTCATCAATACTCGTAATTTTGGCCAATTCTGGCTCATTTCCTGGACTATTGCTCACTGTTTTGGTTTCCCAAAGCGAGTTCCTCGATTGACGATCCCCGGGTGTGTTTATGTGTGTGTCGTCAACACTCACAGTTTTGTCCAATTCTGGCCGTTTTCATGGACTATTACTCACCGTTTTGGGGCCCCGAAGTGATTTCCATAGTTGTTGAACCCGAGGGTGCGATTATGTTTTTGTCAACAACACTCGCAAGTTTGGCCGATTCTGGCCCATTTCGTGGACTGTAATTGACTGTTTGGGGTCCGAGAGTGATTTCCATGATTGATGAAGCCCAGGGTGCGATTACGTGTAGGTCATCAACACTCGCAATTTTAGCCGATTCTGGCCCGTTTTTTGGACTATTAATCACTGTTTTGGGATCCGGAGTGATCTCCACGATTAGAAAACCCCAGGGTGCGTTTATGTGTCGGTCATCAACACACAATTTTTGCTGATCCTGGCCCGTTTCGTGGATTATTACTCACTATTTCGGGTCCTAATGTGATTTCCACGACATACGAACCATGGGGCACTTTTACGTGTCGGTCATCAACACTCACATTTTTGGCTGATTCTGGTCCGTTTCGTGCACTATTACTCACCGTTTTGGGCCCCAGAGTGATTTCCATGATTGACAATTCTCGGGGTGCGTTTACGTGCCCGTCGTCAACACTCACAGTTTTGTCCAATTTTGACCCATTTTGTTGACTATTACTCACCATTTTGGGGTCCCAAAGGGGTTTCCATAGTTATTGAACCCCAAGGTGCGCTTATGTGTCATTCATCAACACTCGTAATTTTGGCCAATTCTGGCTCATTTCCTGGACTATTGATCACTGTTTTGGTTTCCCAAAGCGAGTTCCTCGATTGACGATCCCCGGGGTGTGTTTACGTGTGCGTCGTCAACACTCTCAGTTTTGTCCAATTCTGGCCGTTTTCATGGACTATTACTCACCGTTTTGGGTCCCCGAAGTGATTTCCATAGTTGTTGAACCCCAGGGTGCGATTACATTTTGGTCAACAACACTCGCAAGTTTGGCCGATTCTGGCCCGTTTCGTGGACTGTAACTGACTGTTTGGGGTCCCAGAGTGATTTCCATGATTGACGAAGCCCAGGGTGCGATTACGTGTAGGTCATCAACACTCGCAATTTTAGCCGATTCTGGCCCGTTTTGTGGACTATTAATCACTGTTTTGGGATCCAGAGTGATCTCCACGATTGGAAAACCCCAGGGTGCGTTTATGTGTCGGTCATCAACTCACATTTTTTTTCTGATTCTGGCCCGTTTCGTGGATTATTACTCACTGTTTCGGGTCCCAAAGTGATTTCCACGACATACGAACCCTGGGGCGCTTTTACGTGTCGGTCATCAACACTCACATTTTTGGCTGATTCTGGTCCGTTTCGTGCACTATTACTCACCGTTTTGGGGCCCAGAGTGATTTCCATGATTGACGATTCTCGGGGTGCGTTTACGTGTCCGTCGTCAACACTCACAGTTTTGTCCAATTTTGACCCATTTTGTTGACTATCACTCACCATTTTGGGTCCCAAAGCGGTTTCCATAGTTATTGAACCCCAAGGTGCGCTTATGTGTCGGTCATCAACACTCGTAATTTTGGCCAATTCTAGCTCATTTCCTGGACTATTGATCACTGTTTTGGTTTCCCGAAGCGAGTTCCTCGATTGACGATCCCCGGGTGTGTTTACGTGTGCGTTGTCAACACTCACGGTTTTGTCCAATTCTGGCCGTTTTCATGGACTATTACTCACCGTTTTGGGTCCCTGAAGTGATTTACATAGTTGTTGAACCCTAGGGTGCGATTACGTTTTGGTCAACAACACTCGCAAGTTTGGCCGATTCTGGCCCGTTTCATGGACTGTAACTGACTATTTGGGGTCCCAGGGTGATTTCCATGATTGACGAAGCCCAGGGTGCGATTACATGTAGGTCATCAACACTCGCAATTTTAGCCGATTCTGGCCCGTTTTGTGGACTATTAATCACTGTTTTGGGATCCGGAGTGATCTCCACGATTGGAAGACCCCAGGGGTGCGTTTATGTGTCGGTCATCAACACACAATTTTTGCTGATTCTGGCCCGTTTCGTGGATTATTACTCACTGTTTCGGGTCCCAAAGTGATTTCCACGACATACGAACCCTGGGGCGCTTTTACGTGTCGGTCATCAACACTCACATTTTTGGCTGATTCTGGTCCGTTTCGTGCACTATTACTCACCGTTTTGGGGCCCCAGAGTGATTTCCATGATTGCGATTCTCGGGGTGCATTTACGTGTCCGTCGTCAACACTCACAGTTTTGTCCAATTTTGACCCATTTTGTTGACTATTACTCACCATTTTGGGGTCCCAAAGCGGTTTCCATAGTTATTGAACCCCAAGGTGCGCTTATGTGTCGGTCATTAACACTCGTAATTTTGGCCAATTCTGGCTCATTTCCTGGACTATTGATCACTGTTTTGGTTTCCCAAAGCGAGTTCCTCGATTGACGATCCCCGGGATGTGTTTACGTGTGCGTCGTAAACACTCTCAGTTTTGTCCAATTCTGGCCGTTTTCATGGACTATTACTCACCGTTTTGGGTCCCCGAAGTGATTTCCATAGTTGTTGAACCCCAGGGTGCGATTACGTTTTGGTTAACAACACTCGCAAGTTTGGCTGATTTTGGCCCGTTTCGTGGACTGTAACTGACTGTTTGGGGTCCCAGAGTGATTTCCATGATTGATGAAGCCCAGGGTGCGATTACGTGTAGGTCATCAACACTCGCAATTTTAGCCGATTCTGGACCGTTTTTTGGACTATTAATCACTGTTTTGGGATCCGGAGTGATCTCCATGATTGAAAAACCCAGGGTGCGTCTATGTGTCGGTCATCAACACACAATTTTGGCTGATTCTGGCCCGTTTCGTGGATTATTACTCACTGTTTCGGGTCCCAAAGTGATTTCCATGACATACGAACCCTGGGGCGCTTTTATGTGTCGGTCATCAACACTCACATTTTTGGCTGATTCTGGTCCGTTTCGTGCACTATTACTCACCGTTTGGGGGCCCCAGAGTGATTTCCATGATCGACGATTCTTGGGGTGCGTTTACGAGTCCGTCGTCAACACTCACAGTTTGTCCAATTTTGACCCATTTTGTTGACTATTACTCACCATTTTGGCTCCCAAACGGTTTCCATAGTTATTGAACCCCAAGGTGCGCTTATGTGTCGGTCATCAACACTCGTAATTTTGGCCAATTCTGGCTCATTTCCTGGACTATTGCTCACTGTTTTGGTTTCCCAAAGCGAGTTCCTCGATTGACGATCCCCGGGTGTGTTTATGTGTGTGTCGTCAACACTCACAGTTTTGTCCAATTCTGGCCGTTTTCATGGACTATTACTCACCGTTTTGGGGCCCCGAAGTGATTTCCATAGTTGTTGACCCCGAGGGTGCGATTATGTTTTCGTCAACAACACTCGCAAGTTTGGCCGATTCTGGCCCGTTTCGTTGACTGTAACTGACTGTTTGGGGTCCCAGAGTGATTTCCATGATTGATGAAGCCCAGGGTGCGATTACGTGTAGGTCATCAACACTCGCAATTTTAGCCGATTCTGGCCCGTTTTGTGGACTATTAATCACTGTTTTGGGATCCAGAGTGATCTCCACGATTGGAAAACCCGAGGGTGCGTTTATGTGTCGGTCATCAACACACATTTTTTGCTGATTCTGGCCCGTTTCGTGGATTATTACTCACTGTTTCGGGTCCCAAAGTGATTTCCACGACATACGAACCCTGGGGCGCTTTTACGTGTCGGTCATCAACACTCACATTTTTGGCTGATTCTGGTCCGTTTCGTGCACTATTACTCACCGTTTTGGGGCCCAGAGTGATTTCCATGATTGACGATTCTCGGGGTGCGTTTACGTGTCCGTCGTCAACACTCACAGTTTTGTCCAATTTTGACCCATTTTGTTGACTATTACTCACCATTTTGGGTCCCAAAGCGGTTTCCATAGTTATTGAACCCCAAGGTGCGCTTATGTGTCAGTCATCAACACTCGTAATTTTGGCCAATTCTGGCTCATTTCCTGGACTATTGATCACTGTTTTGGTTTCCCAAAGCGAGTTCCTTGATTGACGATCCCCGGGGTGTGTTTACGTGTGCGTCGTCAACACTCTCAGTTTTGTCCAATTCTGGCCGTTTTCATGGACTATTACTCACCGTTTTGGGTCCCCGAAGTGATTTCCATAGTTGTTGAACCCCAGGGTGCGATTACGTTTTGGTCAACAACACTCGCAAGTTTGGCTGATTTTGGCCCGTTTCGTTGACTGTAACTGACTGTTTGGGGTCCCAGAGTGATTTCCATGATTGATGAAGCCCAGGGTGCGATTACGTGTAGGTCATCAACAGTCGCAATTTTAGCCGATTCTGGCCTGTTTTTTGGACTATTAATCACTGTTTTGGGATCCGGAGTGATCTCCATGATTGAAAAATACAGGGTGCGTTTATGTGTCGGTCATCAACACACAATTTTGGCTGATTCTGGCCCGTTTCGTGGATTATTACTCACTGTTTCGGGTCCCAAAGTGATTTCCACGACATACGAACCCTGGGGCGCTTTTACGTGTCGGTCATTAACACTCACATTTTTGGCTGATTCTGGTCCGTTTCGTGCACTATTACTCACCGTTTTGGGGCCCCAGAGTGATTTCCATGATCGATGATTCTTGGGGTGCGTTTACGTGTCCGTCGTCAACACTCACAGTTTGTCCAATTTTGACCCATTTTGTTGACTATTACTCACCATTTTGGCTCCCAAAGCGGTTTCCATAGTTATTGAACCCCAAGGTGCGCTTATGTGTTAGTCATCAACACTCGTAATTTTGGCCAATTCTGGCTCATTTCCTGGACTATTGATCACTGCTTTGGTTTCCCAAAGCGAGTTCCTCGATTGACGATCCCCGGGGTGTGTTTACGTGTGCGTCGTCAACACTCTCAGTTTTGTCCAATTCTGGCCGTTTTCATGGACTATTACTCACCGTTTTGGGTCCCCGAAGTGATTTCCATAGTTGTTGAACCCCAGGGTGCGATTACGTTTTGGTCAACAACACTCGCAAGTTTGGCTGATTTTGGCCCGTTTCGTTGACTGTAACTGACTGTTTGGGGTCCCAGAGTGATTTCCATGATTGATGAAGCCCAGGGTGCGATTACGTGTAGGTCATCAACACTCGCAATTTTAGCCCGATTCTGGCCCGTTTTTTGGACTATTAATCACTGTTTTGGGATCCGGAGTGATCTCCATGATTGAAAACCCAGGGTGCGTTTATGTGTCGGTCATCAACACACAATTTTGGCTGATTCTGGCCCGTTTCGTGGATTATTACTCACTGTTTCGGGTCCCAAAGTGATTTCCACGACATACGAACCCTGGGGCGCTTTTACGTGTCGGTCATCAACACTCACATTTTTGGCTGATTCTGGTCCGTTTCGTGCACTATTACTCACCGTTTTGGGGCCCCAGAGTGATTTCCATGATCGACGATTCTTGGGGTGCGTTTACGTGTCCGTCGTCAACACTCACAGTTTGTCCAATTTTGACCCATTTTGTTGACTATTACTCACCATTTTGGCTCCCAAAGCGGTTTCCATAGTTATTGAACCTCAAGGTGCGCTTATGTGTCGGTCATCAACACTCGTAATTTTGGCCAATTCTGGCTCATTTCCTGGACTATTGATAACTGTTTTGGTTTCCCAAAGCGAGTTCCTCGATTGACGATCCCCGGGGTGTGTTTACGTGTGCGTCGTCAACACTCTCAGTTTTGTCCAATTCTGGCCGTTTTCATGGACTATTACTCACCGTTTTGGGTCCCCGAAGTGATTTCCATAGTTGTTGAACCCCAGGGTGCGATTACGTTTTGGTCAACAACACTCGCAAGTTTGGCTGATTTTGGCCCGTTTCGTTGACTGTAACTGACTGTTTGGGGTCCCAGAGTGATTTCCATGATTGATGAAGCCCAGGGTGCGATTACGTGTAGGTCATCAACAGTCGCAATTTTAGCCGATTCTGGCCTGTTTTTTGGACTATTAATCACTGTTTTGGGATCCGGAGTGATCTCCATGATTGAAAAATACAGGGTGCGTTTATGTGTCGGTCATCAACACACAATTTTGGCTGATTCTGGCCCGTTTCGTGGATTATTACTCACTGTTTCGGGTCCCAAAGTGATTTACACGACATACGAACCCTGGGGCGCTTTTACGTGTCGGTCATTAACACTCACATTTTTGGCTGATTCTGGTCCGTTTCGTGCACTATTACTCACCGTTTTGGGGCCCCAGAGTGATTTCCATGATCGATGATTCTTGGGGTGCGTTTACGTGTCCGTCGTCAACACTCACAGTTTGTCCAATTTTGACCCATTTTGTTGACTATTACTCACCATTTTGGCTCCCAAAGCGGTTTCCATAGTTATTGAACCCCAAGGTGCGCTTATGTGTTAGTCATCAACACTCGTAATTTTGGCCAATTCTGGCTCATTTCCTGGACTATTGATCACTGATTTGGTTTCCCAAAGCGAGTTCCTCGATTGACGATCCCCGGGGTGTGTTTACGTGTGCGTCGTCAACACTCTCAGTTTTGTCCAATTCTGGCCGTTTTCATGGACTATTACTCACCGTTTTGGGTCCCCGAAGTGATTTCCATAGTTGTTGAACCCCAGGGTGCGATTACATTTTGGTCAACAACACTCGCAAGTTTGGCTGATTTTGGCCCGTTTCGTTGACTGTAACTGACTGTTTGGGGTCCCAGAGTGATTTCCATGATTGATGAAGCCCAGGGTGCGATTACGTGTAGGTCATCAACACTCGCAATTTTAGCCCGATTCTGGCCCGTTTTTTGGACTATTAATCACTGTTTTGGGATCCGGAGTGATCTCCATGATTGAAAACCCAGGGTGCGTTTATCTGTCGGTCATCAACACACAATTTTGGCTGATTCTGGCCCGTTTCGTGGATTATTACTCACTGTTTCGGGTCCCAAAGTGATTTCCACGACATACGAACCCTGGGGCGCTTTTACGTGTCGGTCATCAACACTCACATTTTTGGCTGATTCTGGTCCGTTTCGTGCACTATTACTCACCGTTTTGGGGCCCCAGAGTGATTTCCATGATCGACGATTCTTGGGGTGCGTTTACGTGTCCGTCGTCAACACTCACAGTTTGTCCAATTTTGACCCATTTTGTTGACTATTACTCACCATTTTGGCTCCCAAAGCGGTTTCCATAGTTATTGAACCTCAAGGTGCGCTTATGTGTCGGTCATCAACACTCGTAATTTTGGCCAATTCTGGCTCATTTCCTGGACTATTGATAACTGTTTTGGTTTCCCAAAGCGAGTTCCTCGATTGACGATCCCCGGGGTGTGTTTACGTGTGCGTCGTCAACACTCTCAGTTTTGTCCAATTCTGGCCGTTTTCATGGACTATTACTCACCGTTTTGGGTCCCCGAAGTGATTTCCATAGTTGTTGAACCCCAGGGTGCGATTACGTTTTGGTCAACAACACTCGCAAGTTTGGCTGATTTTGGCCCGTTTCGTTGACTGTAACTGACTGTTTGGGGTCCCAGAGTGATTTCCATGATTGATGAAGCCCAGGGTGCGATTACGTGTAGGTCATCAACAGTCGCAATTTTAGCCGATTCTGGCCTGTTTTTTGGACTATTAATCACTGTTTTGGGATCCGGAGTGATCTCCATGATTGAAAAATACAGGGTGCGTTTATGTGTCGGTCATCAACACACAATTTTGGCTGATTCTGGCCCGTTTCGTGGATTATTACTCACTGTTTCGGGTCCCAAAGTGATTTCCACGACATACGAACCCTGGGGCGCTTTTACGTGTCGGTCATTAACACTCACATTTTTGGCTGATTCTGGTCCGTTTCGTGCACTATTACTCACCGTTTTGGGGCCCCAGAGTGATTTCCATGATCGATGATTCTTGGGGTGCGTTTACGTGTCCGTCGTCAACACTCACAGTTTGTCCAATTTTGACCCATTTTGTTGACTATTACTCACCATTTTGGCTCCCAAAGCGGTTTCCATAGTTATTGAACCCCAAGGTGCGCTTATGTGTTAGTCATCAACACTCGTAATTTTGGCCAATTCTGGCTCATTTCCTGGACTATTGATCACTGATTTGGTTTCCCAAAGCGAGTTCCTCGATTGACGATCCCCGGGGTGTGTTTACGTGTGCGTCGTCAACACTCACAGTTTTGTCCAATTCTGGCCGTTTTCATGGACTATTACTCACCGTTTTGGGTCCCCGAAGTGATTTCCATAGTTGTTGAACCCCAGGGTGCGATTACATTTTGGTCAACAACACTCGCAAGTTTGGCTGATTTTGGCCCGTTTCGTTGACTGTAACTGACTGTTTGGGGTCCCAGAGTGATTTCCATGATTGATGAAGCCCAGGGTGCAATTACGTGTAGGTCATCAACACTCGCAATTTTAGCCCGATTCTGGCCCGTTTTTTGGACTATTAATCACTGTTTTGGGATCCGGAGTGATCTCCATGATTGAAAACCCAGGGTGCGTTTATGTGTCGGTCATCAACACACAATTTTGGCTGATTCTGGCCCGTTTCGTGGATTATTACTCACTGTTTCGGGTCCCAAAGTGATTTCCACGACATACGAACCCTGGGGCGCTTTTACGTGTCGGTCATCAACACTCACATTTTTGGCTGATTCTGGTCCGTTTCGTGCACTATTACTCACCGTTTTGGGGCCCCAGAGTGATTTCCATGATCGACGATTCTTGGGGTGCGTTTACGTGTCCGTCGTCAACACTCACAGTTTGTCCAATTTTGACCCATTTTGTTGACTATTACTCACCATTTTGGCTCCCAAA
>NW_021307313.1:0-1331 GCF_002162155.2 Triticum dicoccoides
CATGCGCAAGGGGAACAAGAACGGAGTTACAAGTGATGATTTCAGGACTTTGAAGCCACCATAATGGGTGCATGAAGCCTTGGACGAAATATACAAGATGCCACTTCCTAAATTTCGTCCCGAAGCTATTTTAGGTGCTGCGTCACCTTATTATTGGGCCAGGCCCATGTAATTTCGAAATACATAAGTATAGGCTATTTTTAGAGTCCGTATGTGTGGGGAAACAAGAGATAGGGTTGATTTCGGACCCCTCCACCAAGGGCCACGAAATTCCCCCCTCTTCCTCCATATATACAGCCCTTAGGGCATCGTTTAGACTTTGGGTTTTGTTTAGATTAAAAGTTCGCCATAGCTGCAACTTCGCGTACTTCGTTTGTATTCAACGACCAGACAAAGGCGTCACAGAACCCCACCTTGATCAATAAAGCTTTCATCTTATATTCGCAATATCCAGATTGCAATCTTAGTTTCTTGCTTGTTCTTCGTTTGCTCGCAGGAAACAGACCCTCGTGGTCAGGTTGATCGTGCTCCGGCGTGGTCAATAACCTCTCGGAGTTGGTTTAGCGATTGCTAAGGCGCGACGTCCTCACACGTTCGTAGTCGGATCGTCAAAGTCGACTTCCACCAAAGCGAAATCCACCATCTCATCGAAAGACGGGACACCTTTGCCTCTATCAAGATAGAGTCCAAGTCTCTCTCGTTCTGCATTCAGATTCGGACTGCACAGACATACCTGACACACTTTTTCATACGGACTCCTAATTGGGTGATTCTTTTTTTGTTGGAAACTAGATTTCGTGCTCTTTCCAACCCAATTGGATTCACCATAAAATTCGCCCAGAGCGTTGAGTTATGGACGAAACAATCTGACATTGCGGCAGAATCTGATGAGGACATGACTACCTTGGATATGACCAAAAATATTGCATATATGCATATTTGTCAGGTGATTTCTAGTGCAAACTATTCAATAATCTATTTATGTTATCCAGAACAAAAATACTTCACACACTTTTGTGTTTTGTCTAATTGCAGGTGTATGGGACATTTGTACAATCCACATATGAAGATAAGGAAGAAAGAGATGTTTATTTGCTGTCCAAAAAGTTCTCTCACGTCACTTTTGGCCCAAGAGAAGATAGAGTCCAAGTCTCTCACGTTCTGGATTCAGATTCGAACTGCACAGACATACCTGACTCAAAACGCACACAAGTTTTTCATACGGACTCCGAATTGGGTGATTCTTTTTTTGTTGGAAACTCGATTTCGTGCACTTTCCAACCCAATTGGAATCACCTTCAAATTCGTCCGGAGCGTTGAGTTGTGGACGA
>NW_021307314.1:0-673 GCF_002162155.2 Triticum dicoccoides
TCATACCTATAGTCCACGAAAAAGCCACAAAAAAAAATTAGGGTTAGTTCATCATATCCGAACCAATCTGAGCCTTGCATAATCTTTTTAGGGTTTTGCTTTGTTGAATTTGCGGTTGCATCGTCGTGTCTAGTTGCTGGTCTTAGAGTCTAGTCTTTTAGAGTTTCGAGTTCTGGTCATAAGTTGTCACGCCGCCGCCGCACCATCATCATCGCCCCTGCCATCTACCACCACCGCACCGAATCCGTATCCATATACCACCACCAATCCGTGTCCATATACCACCACCGATCCATATCCATATACTACCACCGCTACCACCACCGCTGCCATATACCACCACCATATATCCACCACCAATCCGAGTTCTTTGCTTATTAGGTTTGTTTTCGGGATCCATCTAGATTCCGATTTGTGTTTCCTTGCCGGAGTAGGTTTCGGAAAAAAAAAATTCTGGCTAGCCACGCTCCGTTTAGGCCCAAAATTTTTCGAAAACGCATTTTTCGAAAAATTTTCTGGCTATCCTATTTTTAGGTGTTTCTGAGTGTTTTGAGACAGGTGCCATTATAGGAAGTTTTTTTGACCCGTTTCCAGTTTTTGGGTCCGGGCAGCCGAAAAAAAAAAAAATTGGTCGAAAAAATTTCGTGCCCATCCTGTCAGTTTGAGCTAGGAA
>NW_021307315.1:0-865 GCF_002162155.2 Triticum dicoccoides
TTCGTCCTAGCGAAAGATGTCGCTCAGGTTTTCTATGTGAAGGACATGAGTAGCAAACCGAGGAAACGGAAAGATAAGAAAACGATCAGTACATCATGCGATGATCCAAAGCGCCACATTGTTCTTTCAGGGAAAAGAAACATCGTGGGAGTGGAGGACAAGACAGACATGTCAGAAGATTATAATATGTTTGCTGAAATTCCGCCCTTCAAAGTGAACACCGACCCAAGCATTAAGTTAAATGATGAGGATGCTCCATGGATACGGCACAATCGTAAGCAAGCAGGGACACAAGGGAAGAAATGATGTGTAATAATTTATTGTACCAAACTTTGTTGAATGGATCATGTGAATTATATTACCCGTGATGTGTTTGGTGTCCATTTTCGAATGATACATGAAATTTGGAGTGATGTAGTCCATGACGCTCTGCAGAGTCCGGCCGTACCACCATAGCCGACGACCAGCCTTTGGTATATTATTTTGAATTGAATTAGTTTTATTTTTCTTAATTTTTTGATATATTATTTGTATTTTTAGAATTTTGAATTGAATTAGTTTTATTTTTCTGAATTTTTTGATATATTATTTGTATTTTTATAATTTTGAATTGAATTAGTTTTATTTTTCTGAATTTTTTGATATATTATTTGTATTTTTAACATTTTGAATTGAATTAGTTTTATTTTTCTTAATTTTTTGATATATTATTTGTATTTTTAACATATTGAATTGAATTAGTTCTATTTTTCTGAATTTTTTGATATATTATTTGTATTTTTAACATATTGAATTGAATTAGTTTTATTTTTCTTAATTTTTTGATATATTATTTGTATTTTTAGAATTTTGAATTGAATTAGTT
>NW_021307316.1:0-1225 GCF_002162155.2 Triticum dicoccoides
GTGGAAATAAATATAAGTAGTGGGCATTTGTCTATCCTTAACAATTTAAGGCCTAGTGGAAGAAAAGGTAACCTATTCAAGTTTGGCACATTACGGAGGACAAGTGAAGTGCAATTCCCAAATAACTCTGTATTGGATGGTAGGCCTCGTTAATCTTATTACTACCTTGGCAATATTTGGGAAGGGGAATGGTAGTTTAGAGTACAGTGTTGTATTAAGATTATACATAAGATGACTCATTTTGTTCCCAATCCTCTATTTGACGCATGATTGGAATTTTAAGTGAGAATTTGAAGAGAAACTATATTCCCATGTTTAGTTTATGGGAATTGATGAGAGAGTACAAAAGAAAAGTTAACATAATTTATAATGAAGATTTAAAATTGACTCACTAAAACAATTCCCTTCCAACTCCCACCCGTCCCCTGTTAATAAAACTATGGGAGTTAGAGTCTTAAGTGCCATGCCTATTCCCTCATGAATTCGTAATCCCCTGACCAAAGAATAGCTTTGAAGCCTCATACCATTTCAATTCCAATTCCCTAGCTCTAATTATCTCCCACCAAACGCACGTTTAGGCTACACTATTTCTTTGCCAGAATCCTATTCGGTGCCTCTAGCACCAGTTAAGGCGCA
Organism: Triticum dicoccoides; assembly: GCF_002162155.2. Classification (NCBI taxonomy): domain Eukaryota; kingdom Viridiplantae; phylum Streptophyta; class Magnoliopsida; order Poales; family Poaceae; genus Triticum; species Triticum dicoccoides. The sequence continues at coordinate 637 of NW_021307316.1, forward strand.
AATAACACCAAACGCCTATAGGGAGCTTTCATGACCCATTCCTTAGTGGGCCAACCCATATTTTTTTCCCGCACCAGTTCCTCTCGTCTTTTTTGGGATGGTTTTATGTGGTTTATTTAGGTTAGTTTTGTTATTTTTTTTCATTTTTACTTCCTTTTCCTTTCTCCTTTTTTTTTACTTTCTTTTACATTTTTTGTCGAGTGCGTGAATTTTTCTCGAATTCATGAACTTCTCAAAAATTATGATTATTTTTAAATTGGTGATTTTTTTCTCAAATTCCTGAACTTTACCCAATTCACAAAAGTTTCTAAAATTTCTGAATTATTTTGAAATTAGGAAAAAAGTCAAAATTTATGATTTTTTATTTAAATTAGTGAACTTTTTAGAATTTTGCTAACTTTTTCAAATTGAAAAACTTTTCCAACGGTCAATATTCAAAGGGCAACAGTCAAAGTCAAAGGTCAATTAAGAATGGTTCGTGGTAAAAAAAATAAATCAAAGGTCATGTGGTTTCATGGATTATGGCCCATCCAGCTTGCCCTTGAGCATCCACCCAGTCAAAGTCAAAGAAACAAAAAAAAGTATGCTC
>NW_021307317.1:0-914 GCF_002162155.2 Triticum dicoccoides
AAGTGTTCAGATCTCGAGAAAGTACTATATGCTCCACACTATCTCACAGGAGCAGCCGCATCGTGGTGGGAGAATTTTCTGCACATGCATCCCAACGAAAATGACATAACCTGGGATGATTTCAAGGAAGGTTTCCGTGGTGCACATATTCCTAAGAGTATTATGAAAATCAAGAAGAGAGAATTCGATGACCTCAAACAAAGGAACATGACAGTGTCAGATTACAACAGTCAATTTACCCTATTATCCCGCTACGCCAATGAGGAGCGTATGACTGAAATCAAGAAGATGGAGAAATTCCTTGACGGTCTGGCGCCCGCGCTTAAATGCCAACTGGTCGTGCACACTTTTCCTGATTTTAAAACACTGGTGGACAAGGCCATTACTCTGGAAAATGAGAGACGCAGTCTGGAAGATATCCGCAAGCGAAAAAGGGACCAGACTAATCACACTCGCAATCATCGAAGCAAGATAGATTTTAAAAAGGGTGGGACACCCAAATTCTCATCCAATGTCTCACGCCCAATCAAGAATTTTCATGCAAGGGACAAGGAATTCACCTATCACCCCGGCGTTACTTGTTACGCTTGTGGAGAAGAAGGGCATTATGCCAAACAGTGCCCCAAGCCAAGGAACTCAACCCCAAAGCCGAACAACGGCGGCAATAATTCAGCGCCCAAGCGAAACAATTTCAATCCCAACAATAACCACAGGAAGGGTCATCTGAACCACGTAACCAAAGAGGAGGCACAAAATGCTCCGGATATCGTACTCGGTACGTTTCCTGTCAACACAATACCTGCAATGGTTTTGTTTGATTCTGGAGCTTCTCACTCTTTCATCTCGAAAAGTTTTGCTTTGCAAAATAATTTTTCGATGCTTCCTTTGGAGAAATCCATAATAATCAAGTCCCC
>NW_021307318.1:0-7245 GCF_002162155.2 Triticum dicoccoides
GCATGGTCATGACATGGCAAAATGAATGTGTTATGAGCTAATGCAACTAGCAATAGATTAAATGAAGTTGGTTTGAATACAAGATTTAAATTCAAACTCCATATGTGATTATATAAATGCCCTTTATATGATTTATGCTAAACAGCAGCTATAAGTTGTTCTAACATGCATGAAAATGGTACAGATGGATTCCTTGAATTTTTCTGATAATTTTTCATATATAATTTATTTAATTTGGAGTTACGGTTGAATTTCTATGATTTATTGAAGTTTTAGCCATTTTCTGGAATTTCAGAATTAAATTAAATCCAGAAAATGAGTTATGACATCAGCACTGCGTCATGCTTGCGTCAGCAAGTCAACAGGGCTGCCCCGGGTCAAACCTGACCAGAGGGTCCCATTAGTCAGTGACTTAGGGCTCGTTTAGGTCGCTGGCAGGTGGGCCCAGTCAACGGACACATCAGCCTGGTCAACTCCGACGTGTGGGGTCGGTCAAAGTGTGACGGGGCCAGGTCAAACTGACCTATGGGGCCCACAAAATTAGTACTAATCTAAATAGAGAGGTTAAACTAATTAATTAGGCACGGGGGCCCACTTGGCAGTGGCTCTAGTGGGTGATTAGCGAGGTGTTTACGCCCTAATTAAGTGGCCACGTCGGTGAGTGACGCCGGCGACCACGGCGACGGCGGAACCTCGCCGGAGTAGCTCGGGTTGGCACTACAGGCTGCGGTTGGGCACCCTGAGGGCACCAGGAGGAAGCCCGTGCTCCCGCGCATCTAGGGGGAGCCACGAGAGGGCGTGGGGTGGCCGGACTTGAGCGCGGCATCGACCCCGGCGGCGGCCGGAGCTCGGGGGTTCGCGGGACCGGCGCTATGGTGCATGGGAGGAGGGTTGGTGGGCGCTACGGGCTCCTGGGAGTGCTCTGAGTACGTCTGCGTGCTCGGTTTGGACGGAGGTGAACCAAAACGACGACGGCGACAAGTCCGGCGCCGGTGAGGTCTCGGTCTCGACGGAACTATGGCCTAGAGCTCGCAAACACGAGGGGAGAGAGAGGGGTTCTGCACAGAGGCTCACCGCGGAGCTGTAGGTAGGGTCAGTGGGCTCGGGGGCGCGCCGGAGTCGCCGAATTCGACGGAGAACGGCGCCGGGGCCGAAGCTTGGGGATGATGACGATGGCGGCTGCTCGGGGCCCTTCTGGTCGCGTGAGACGTCGAGGAGGTCGAGGGAGGCACTGGGGAGCTCTGGGAGGCGTCGGGGAGGCGAGAGGGGGATGGTGGCCGCGGCGAACGGCGTCGGTGGCGACGGCTCCTTTCGGGTCCGAGGTGCGGAGCGAGAGGGAGAGCAGGAGAAGGGGATGAGCACGGGAGGGAGTTGAAAGAGGCCTGAGGGAGCCGCGTGGCGTCTCCAGGGAGTAGCGGAGGCAAGCAGGGAGGCAGGAGGTGGCCGAGGCGGCATCGGCGCTCGCCACCGAGCTGCTTCGGTGCGAGGGGAGGAAGAAGACAAAGGGGAGGAGGTGGGCTGGGCCGGCCGGGTGGGGAAGCTGGGCCGGCTGGGCTGCACGGGTGAGGCCAGGTACTTCCTTCTCTCTCTCTCTTTTATTTCTATTCTGTTTTATATTTTTCTTCTGTTTTTGTTTTATTTAAATTATTTTGCCACTGTTTTGAATTTAAAAATAATTCAAACAATGCCAAAACTCCTCTGAATATTTTTATATTGCTAGATGGACTTTTCCAAAAGCTTATAAAATATTTCAGGGGTATTTGAAATTATATTCTAATTATATGAATATAACTCAAATTCAAATAGCTAATGAATTAAATCCAAAGTCCCAAAAATAAATCCTTAAAAATGTTCAATATTTTGGTTGGGACCAGAACCCTTGCCAAAAATTATCAAACATTTAAGAAGAGCATTTTGGAACAATGAATGAGATTTTTAGGGTTTCTGCCCTTCTTTTATTTAGGGTTTTGAGGCTTCCAATTTCCCTCAGTTCAAATTTCAGAATTTAAACATGATGCACACATGAAGCTAGCCTAGAGCACTACCAGCAGCTAGGGATGTGACAACTCACCCCCACTAAACAAGAATCTCGTCTCGAGATTCAAGCGTAGGGTAAGGTGAAGGGGAAACGCAACTAGTACAATCTTCACGATCCAGGTTGCACTTCATAGGAACGTTGATTCGATCACCATTATTGTCTTGATGTCTTGCTCTGAGAAATCCTGCCAACATGACATGGAGGGAAGAAGGAGACTCTAGAAGGGTCGATCTTCTTGAAGATCGAACAACTCACGGAATGAGACATAGGACCAACTCTCGGGTTGAGACACGAGATACATGTCAAGAGGGGTGGAAAGAAACGGATGACGAAGGTTCACTAGGTAGCCAACAATTCCACACCTAAGAAGGTGGTAAACGATTGTCAACGTAGCGAGGAGTTAAGTTGACATGACACCATAATGATACACCTTAGGGGAGGTGACTCGAAGATATAACCCCTTAAGTGGCAAAAAGAATTACTTTTGATTCAGAGATCATTGAAACTCTTTAAACCAGCCTAAGGCAATTCTCGAGCGATCATTTGAAGGGGGTCGGTAGAATGGCATACTCGGACTTGGATGATGTGGATTACCTTGTTGAAGACAACGTAATGGATGAATTTTCTTATCACCGGAAATGGAAGAGACCCATGGTAGAATGACACATTGGCGGTGCAAGCTGGGAACAAAATGCAAATGCTGGGAATGATTCTAGTAACTGGGGAAGAACCCAATAATAGAGAGTGAATTCACCATTTGAAAAGGTCATAGCATAATCGAGGAAACTGAGAGCAAACCCAGTTAGTGCCGGTGATAACACGTAGCGCTTGTGCGTGCTCTCAAGAACTTGAGCATTTCCACAATCATCAAGGTTTTAACAATATCCGTGGCGAGGGTCTGGCAACACAACTTGCTACCACGATGAATGATGATGGATGATGCAGATGCAAAGGAAGATAACACCTTCTCAAATTTCACCTTAGCGAGGCCAAGCAAATAAAATCTGGATGATCGACCGAGAGACATTTAGCACTCTGCTTCTAATGTTCTCCTCGATGTGCTAGTATAACCCATTCATAGATATGGTTTGATATCTAAAACATCAAGTAAAAGGTCGGACTTCGGGAACACAAAAATCCATAGGGGCAACTAGGGAGTAAATCCTACGAAATCCTTAGGGGAGGTGGCCAACTTCTTCAATCAAGATACTACAATAATAGGTCTTCCGGTTGGGTGTGTTGGCCACGACATCCACTTTACCGGTTATCGAGGAACCAATATTATAGTTCTTGGGGAAATGTTCCAACCATCATATATGCCTGAGATTCAGATCTGGTTGGTGTCAGAATATTCCAGACCCATCGAGTCTAGGAAGAAAAATGAAAGTTTGCAACACAAATCGACGAGATGACGTTGCGGGATTCTCGGGAGATGAACTACGATAGCAAGCTCCAAAACATGAGCTGGTTCTGCTACTAACATGTGAACACGTTGTCCCAGACAAGCATGACCACATAGTAGTCTTATAATAAAACACTACCGAGTTCAAGAGGGGGAACCATCAACGAGGGTATCGAAGTCCTTACATAAGTCCGGATTAGCTCTTATGAAGGAACTCCTTCTCCTTGAACAAATCAACCAGTGGCTTGGTGTGCTAGGGATACATATAGATTGAAGGTTGCAAGTCTTCAAACCACAGCATTCTTCGCACGTGTGCATGACTGATTTGGAATGATTCCAAAGAAAGCAACATTGACTTTCTCGAATCCACGGCGGCAACTTGCATCAGATGCACATGAATTAAAGGAAGTCACTACCTTCATCCAAACATATGCTTCATGAGCTAGCATGAACAAATGCTTTCAAAAATTTCCAACACTAGCTTAATGCTCAACAAAATCATGGAGGAGATAAGGATGTTGTCAATGGGCTCAACAACAATTCATCCGGGTTTCCTTTTAAAAGGAATTCCATAGTTAAGTGAACACGGTGATAGCATTGGTCAGACCAAAGATGTAATGGTGTATGATCGAGGGATCAACCACGAATAAGACAACATTACGAGCATCGTTGGTACTGATTTGATTTGACGATGGCCCACACTCAAATCAAAGGATTGATAAGACAATAGGTCCAACAACTGATCACAGGGACCAATCGATGAAGATATCATCTTTCTTCAACACACACTACACAAGAATATCCCTTTGGAACGAACTAAGTCAGACAAGCTTTTATCTTCCAACTCTCCAAGTTGTTGTCCAGCTTAACCAACTAGCTCAGGGATATCTAACACCGATTCTTGGAAAGAAGGTGGTTCATAAGAAACCAACTTGATCACGGGCTCAACATAACGGTCAGGTGACGACCTGGTGATACTTCCGAGAAGACATTCAGAAAATCACGAACCACCGGTATGTTACTAAGCTCGAGAACAATCTCGCTTTTGAGGGCAAGACGATATAATCAAATGAGCGAGGACTTGACAAATCCTAACTCATCAATCAAAGAGTGCACCAGGAAATAAGGACTAGGTAGCACGATCAATCTTAGAATGGTGATTCAATAACCAACATACTAAGAATAAAATTATTATCCTTTAACTACCAAGCAACGAGGTTGCTAGGAGTATTGATTTCACACATCACAATTCATTTGTCGGTATTCCGGTTGCATCAACATGGAACCGAGGAATGAAAAAGGATGGCGAGAAGTATCACTATGTCAAGAATTCACAAAAGGTGGTGCAATTCTCATGAAATTCCTGTCATAAAGAAGGTAATACTTCAGGGTAGAGCAGACCAGAAGCTGGATTGTAACTTGATCTGCGGAACACAACTACTTTGACCCAATCCTAAATATGGATGAGGTACTGGAGTTTGTTTCTCCTAGTCATTCAGGACGGAATGGCTTGACGGGCCACAAGAGTAATAGGCATCGACAGACGAATGCACGCATACTCTTGACTATCAATTGATAGGCGAGGGTCGGAAACAACTAAGATGGGACAACTCAAAAGAACATATGATTTTCTGAGTTGTGGATGCATGGATTAGCATGTCGAACGAAGTTCAACATATTTCTTCCGGATAACCCATTCAGAAAGGTAGAACTGGCAGAGTCACGATTTATGAATGGAGAACTCCTCAAGAGTACTCTAATTGTGATCTTTTGATCCAATAAACATCTGCCATAAGCGGTTCATAGTATTTGGAAGAAGGAAATACCACGGACCTCGAGGACTATCGCAAAGTTACTAATATCCTAAAGGAACTAGCAAACACTATCAACATGAGGTAAGTAGAGTGAATCTCGGGTTCAAAGCCCAAGGAGTAGAATACCTACTACTAAGTGGCATCACGGGATGCTTTCGAGAATAAAAGCCAGAATCATCACACTGGGATCACAAAACATTGCTAGATTACTAGGTGACTCCCTAAACACCTAGGGCCATAATAGTAACTCCAACATAATGTCAAGGCAATAGAATACCTCAACTCAACAATTAGTGTGATTGAGCTGGCATAAAGGAGCATCGAAACCAGAGGAAAAGGATTTTGCAAATGCATCAGACTATTTAGAAACCTGGAATGACTCGGACAGCATAACGGCTGTAAATGCTCAGAAAAGATTTGAGACATTCACAAAAATGGTGGCATAACCACTCAGAAGCACAATATCAAGGTTTCGAGATCAACAATTAACATACGGAAGTAGTAGGAACTGAACTGAGACTTAAATCCAACAATCTTATAAGTCCACTGATTAGTAACACGTGATCCTAATAGAAAGAAGGGATAGCCTAGTTCTTAATCCCCGTAGAAGAGAAGATGATGACTCAGATCAGAAGGGCATGAGGTAAAGGAGTAAAAAGAGCCTTACGTTCCATCCCACAATCAATTCCCTTACATAACTAAAGAATTTCTAGACTCAACTTCGACCAGTTTGGCTTGGTAATCCTACAGGCAGTCAAGCTCTGATACCAACGCTGTCAGGACCCCGACTCAATGTCACATCGATCTAGCATGTAACACCTCATATCACTTTGTGGCCTCACGCACGGTATTCCCACAGGTGTCGCCTTACCTTGGCCCGGGACCGTTTGCGCCTTTTGGCACACGTATATGACGGTGTCGCTAGCATCCATATGATAAGGAGCCTGGGCTGACATGGCTAGTCGTAAACCCAAAGTGGCACAGACTTACAGGGACAGGCATCCATGACCCAGCATCGAACGTGTCGGTCATCAGCGAGTGAATCCAGGCTGTAGCACTGGGCTAGCAGGACTCCGGTGAACCGGGCTGTAGCGGGCTAACAGGACTCCGGTATTCATCGCGTGACATTTCCCCGAAGGGACAGACACAGGAACGAAGAAGGACACATGCCGGCCAACCTAAGTGTTCCGGAGCAGTAGCGAGCTACCATGGCTCGGTGGAAACACTAGGAGACATTTCCCGGTAAGAGAGGCTACTAAAGATAAACAACTAGATGGTCAGATCCCACACATACCAAGCATTTCAATAGCATACACACAATATGCTCGATATGTGCAAATACAACATGGCATCACAACATGACTCTATGACTCAAGTAATTTATTCAAATAGGCTCCGAGGAGCGAGATATTACAATCATGGGTCTCATGACCCAACAATGAGAGCATACAAGTCAAAGCACATGCGGAAGCTTAACATGTCTGAGTACAGACAACTATAAATGAAAAAGGCTGAGAAGCCTGACTATCTACCAGATACTGCCGAGGGCACAAGATCGTAGCTGAGGTAACAAGCTAAACGTCGAAGTCCACGTGGAACTACTAGTGAGACCGAAGTCTCTCTGCAAAAACATAAAATAGGCAAACGTGAGTACAAATGTACCCAGCAAGACTTACATCAGAACTAACTACATATGCATCATTATCAACAAAGGGGATGGTGGGGTTTAACTGCAGCAAGCCAGCTTTGACTCGGTGGCTATCCTGAACTACGACTGCAAGTAACTCTTTTGAGGTGGCGCACACGAGTCCACATATTCACCATATCAATACACCACTATGGATCCGCTCCCGTCTCCCTATGAGAACGCCATCCATAGCACTCACGCTTATCTTGCGCATTTTAAAGTATCCACTTTCACTTGTCTATGAACTGATATAAGCAACCCAGAAGTCCTTTACCGCGGACACGGCTATTCGAATAGATGATGT
>NW_021307318.1:7255-12803 GCF_002162155.2 Triticum dicoccoides
AGGGACAACTCAAAGGAACACACGATTTTCTGAGTTGTGGATGCATGGTTTGGCATGTCGAACGAATTCAACATTTCTTCCAGATAACCCATGCAGAGAGGTAGGACTGGCAGAGTCACGATTTATGAATGGAGATCTCCTCAAGAGTACTCTAATTGTGATCTTTTGATCCAATAACATCTGCCATAAGCGGTTCATAGTATTTGAAAGAAGGAAATACCACGGACCTCGAGGACTATCGCAAAGTTACTAATATCCTGAAGGAACTAGCAAACACTATCAACATGAAGTAAGTAGAGTGAATCTCGGGTTCAAGAACCCAGGAACAGAATACCTATTACTAAGTAGCATCACGGGATGCTTTCGAGAATGATGGACAGAATCATCACACTGGGAACACAAATCATGGCTAAATTACTAGATGATCCCCTGAGACACCTAGGGTCATAATAATTATTCCAACATAAAGGTCGAGGCAGTAGAATACCTCAACTCAACAATTAGTGTGATTGAGCTGGCGTAAAGGAGCATCGAAACCAGAGGGAAAGGATTTTGCAAATGCATCAGACTATTTAGAAACCTGGAATGACTCGGACAGCATAACGGCTGTAAATGCTCAGAAAAGACTTGAGACATTCACAAAAATGGTGGCATAACCACTCAGAAGCACAATATCAAGGTTTCGAGATCAACAATTAACATACGGAAGTAGTAGGAACTGAACTGAGACTTAAATCCAACAATCTTATAAGTCCACTGATTAGTAACACGTGATCCTAATAGAAAGAAGGGATAGCCTAGTTCTTAATCCCCGTAGAAGAGAAGATGATGACTCAGATCAGAAGGGCATGAGGTAAAGGAGTAAAAAGAGCCTTACGTTCCATCCCACAATCAATTCCCTTACATAACTAAAGAATTTCTAGACTCAACTTCGACCAGTTTGGCTTGGTAATCCTACAGGCAGTCAAGCTCTGATACCAACGCTGTCAGGACCCCGACTCAATGCCACATCGATCTAGCATGTAACACCTCATATCACTTTGCGGCCTCACGCACGGTATCCCCACGGGTGTCGCATTACCTTTGCCCGGGACCGTTTGCGCCTTTTGACACACGTATATGACAGTGTCGCTAGCATCCATATGATAAGGAGCCCGGGCTGACATGGCTAGTCGTAAACCCAAAGTGGCACAGACTTACAGGGACAGGCATCCATGACCCAGCATCGAACGTGTCGGTCATCAGCGAGTGAATCCAGGCTGTAGCACTGGGCTAGCAGGACTCCGGTGAACCGGGCTGTAGCGGGCTAACAGGACTCCGGTATTCATCGCGTGACATTTCCCCGAAGGAACAGACACAGGAACGAAGAAGGACACATGCCGGCCAGCCTAAGTGTCCCGGAGCAGTAGCAAGCTACCATGGCTCGGTGGAAACACTAGGAGACATTTCCCGGTAAGAGAGGCTACTAAGGATAAACAACTAGATAGTCAGATCCCACACATACCAAGCATTTCAATCATACACACAATATGCTCGATATGTGCAAATACAACATGGCATCACAACATGACTCTACAACTCAAGTATTTTAATCAATAGGCTCCGAGGAGCGAGATATTACAAACATGGGTCTCACGACCCAACAATCAGAGCATACAAGTCAAAGCACAAGCGGAAGCTATCATGTCTGGGTACAGACATCTATAACTGAAAAAGGCCGAGAAGCCTGACTATCTATCAGATCCTGCCGAGGGCACAAGATCGTAGCTGAGGTAACAAGCTAAACATCGAAGTCCACGTGGAACTACTAGTGAGACTGAAGTCTCTCTGCAAAAACATAAAATAGGCAAACGTGAGTACAAATGTACCCAGCAAGACTTACATCAGAACTAACTACTTATGCATCATTTTCAACAAAGGGATGGTGGGGTTTAACTGCAGCAAGCCAGCTTTGACTCGGTGGCTATCCTGAACTACGACTGCAAGTAACTCTTTTGAGGTGGCGCACACGAGTCCACATATTCACCATATCAATACACCACTATGGATCCGCTCTCGTCTCCCTACGAGAACACCATCCATAGCACTCACGCTTATCTTGCGCATTTTAGAGTATCCACTTTCACTTGTCTATGAACTGATATAAGCAACCCAGAAGTCCTTTTCCGCGGACACGGCTATTCGAATAGATGATGTTAACCCTGCAGGGGTGTACTTCTTCATACATGTTTCCACCACTTAGCGTCTGCACACGACATGTGCTCGGCAGACTTCAAGCGAAAGCCGACGTGGGTGTAGACCACGACCTACCTAAACACTCAAGTCTCTAGTCCAGGTTTATCGCCTATTCGGGTTCCATCCATGAGGAGATCCGGCCGGAGTTTCGCTCACAGCCCCAAACGATGTGAACAGGGTTCCGTGACACCAAACGGGCGCCCGGTATACCCGGCCACGTGCCTACCGCATCACAGCCCACCCCTACGGTCAGCGTTGTCCACGGCCTCCAGCATACTACAAACACCAGAAACTACTTGCAACTCCTGGACAGAGGACAAGGGTGAATAAGAAGTCGAGCGGGGTCATATTTCAGGGCCCAATGTATGGTAGTAGCTGAATCATGGATCACAAACACAGAACTCAGTTCCTGAGGACGGCTTCAATGAGACAACCCACCATGTACTCCTACATGGCCTCTCACCGACACCTTTTACCAAATCGTGTTCACACACTTAGCTCACACACAATAGGACATGTTCACCCGCCTCTGATTCATCCCCGATGAATCAGACCTAACTCAACTCTAAGCAGTAGCAGGCATGACAAACAAGCATGAATGAGTAGGCACATCAGGGCTCAAACAACTCCTACTCATGCTAGTGGGTTTCATCTATTTACTGTGGCAATGACATGTCATGCAAAGGATAAAGGGGTTCAGCTACCGCAGCAAGTAACAAATATGTCGTTGTTGTCCTAATGCAGTAAAAGAGAGCAGGAGCGAGATAGTGGGATTTTATCGGAATGAACAAGGGGGTTTTGCTTGCCTGGCACTTCTGAAGATAACATTGAGTCTTCATCAGTGTCAACGATCACATCATCGGTATCACGTCTATCGAGAGGGGACAAATACCGGCAGCACAGAAGGGAACACAATCAATGCAATGCACAATATGATGCATGGTCATGACATGGCAAAATGAATGTGTTATGAGCTAATGCAACTAGCAATAGATTAAATGAAGTTGGTTTGAATACAAGATTTAAATTCAAACTCCATATGTGATTATATAAATGCCCTTTATATGATTTATGCTAAACAGCAGCTATAAGTTGTTCTAACATGCATGAAAATGGTACAGATGGATTCCTTGAATTTTTCTGATAATTTTTCATATATAATTTATTTAATTTGGAGTTACGGTTGAATTTCTATGATTTATTGAAGTTTTAGCCATTTTCAGGAATTTCAGAATTAAATTAAATCCAGAAAATGAGTTATGACATCAGCACTGCGTCATGCTTGCGTCAGCAAGTCAACAGGGCTGCCCCGGGTCAAACCTGACCAGAGGGTCCCATTAGTCAGTGACTTAGGGCTCGTTTAGGTCGCTGGCAGGTGGGCCCAGTCAACGGACACATCAGCCTGGTCAACTCCGACGTGTGGGGTCGGTCAAAGTGTGACGGGGCCAGGTCAAACTGACCTATGGGGCCCACAAAATTAGTACTAATCTAAACAGAGAGGTTAAACTAATTAATTAGGCACGGGGGCCCACTTGGCAGTGGCTCTAGTGGGTGATTAGCGAGGTGTTTACGCCCTAATTAAGTGGCCACGTCGGCGAGTGACGCCGGCGACCACGGCGACGGCGGAACCTTGCCGGAGTAGCTCGGGTTGGCACTACAGGCTGCGGTTGGGAACCCTGAGGGCACCAGGAGGAAGCCCGTGCTCCCGCGCATCTAGGGGGAGCCACGAGAGGGCGTGGGGTGGCCGGAGTTGAGCGCGGCATCGACCCCGGCGGCGGCCGGAGCTCGGGGGTTCGCGAGACCGGCGCTATGGTGCATGGGAGGAGGGTTGGTGGGCGCTACGGGCTTCTGGGAGTGCTCTGAGTACGTCTGCGTGCTCGGTTTGGACGGAGGTGAACCAAAACGACGACGGCGACAAGTCCGGCGCCGGTGAGGTCTCGGTCTCGACGGAACTATGGCCTAGAGCTCGCAAACACGAGGGGAGAGAGAGGGGTTCTGCACAGAGGCTCACCGCGGAGCTGTAGGGGAGGGTCAGTGGGCTCGGGGGCGCGCCGGAGTGGCCGAATTCGACAGAGAACGGCGCTGGGGCCGAAGCTTGGGGATGATGACGATGGCGGCTGCTCGGGGCCCTTCTGGTCGCGTGAGACGTCGAGGAGGTCGAGGGAGGCACTGCGGAGCTCTGGGAGGCGTCGGGGAGGCGAGATGGGGATGGTGGCCGCGGCGAACGGCGTCGGTGGCGACGGCTCCGTTCGGGTCCAAGGTGCGGAGCGAGAGGGAGAGCAGGAGAAGGGGATGAGCACGGGAGGGAGTTGAAAGAGGCCTGAGGGAGCCGCGTGGCATCTCCAGGGAGTAGCAGAGGCAAGCAGGGAGGCAGGAGGTGGCCGAGGCGGCATCGGCGCTCGCCACCGAGCTGCTTCGGTGCGAGGGGAGGAAGAAGACAAAGGGGAGGAGGTGGGCTGGGCCGGCCGGGTGGGGAAGCTGGGCCGGCTGGGCTGCACGGGTGAGGCCAGGTACTTCCTTCTCTCTCTCTCTCTTTTATTTCTATTCTGTTTTATATTTTTCTTCTGTTTTTGTTTTATTTAAATTAGTTTGCCACTGTTTTGAATTTAAAAATAATTCAAACAATGCCAAAACTCCTCTGAATATTTTTATATTGCTAGATGGACTTTTCCAAAAGCTTATAAAATATTTCAGGGGTATTTGAAATTATATTCTAATTATATGAATATAACTCAAATTCAAATAGCTAATGAATTAAATCCAAAGTCCCAAAAATAAATCCTTAAAAATGTTCAATATTTTGGTTGGGACCAGAACCCTTGCCAAAAATTATCAAACATTTAAGAAGAGCATTTTGGAACAATGAATGAGATTTTTAGGGTTTCTGCCCTTCTTTTATTTAGGGTTTTGAGGCTTCCAATTTCCCTCAGTTCAAATTTCAGAATTTAAACATGATGCACACATGAAGCTAGCCTAGAGCACTACCAGCAGCTAGGGATGTGACATCTTCAAACTTTGGCGAGTATTGGACTGCAGCTAAGCCCCCGAGTGGGAGGCTGGCTCACCACTCGGTAGGATTTTCAAACACTTAGGCGAGTACTGGACTGCAGCTAAGCCCCGAGTAGGAGGCTGGCTCACCACTCGGTAGGATTTTCAAAAACTTAGGCGAGTACTGGACTGCAGCTAAGCCTCTGAGTCGGAGGCTGGCTCACCAGTCGATAGGATTTTCAAACACTTAGGCGAGTACTGGACTGTAGCTAAGCCCCCGAGTGGGAGGCTGTCTCACCACTCGGTAGGATTTTCAAAAACTTAG
>NW_021307318.1:16319-16944 GCF_002162155.2 Triticum dicoccoides
GAGTGGGAGGGTCGCTATCCACTCGGTAGGATCTTCAAACTTAGGCGAGTACTGGACTGCAGCTAAGCCCCCGAGTGGGAGGCTGGCTCACCACTCGGTAGGATTTTCAAACACTTAGGCGAGTACTGGACTGCAGCTAAGCCCCCGAGTGGGAGGGTCACTGTCCACTCGATATGATTTTCAAACACTTAGGTGAGTACTGGACTGCAGCTAAGCCCCCGAGTGGGAGGCTGGCTCACCACTCGGTAGGATTTTCAAAAACTTAGGCGAGTACTAGACTGCAGCTAAGCCTCCGAGTCGGAGGCTGGCTCACCACTCGATAGGATTTTCAAACACTTAGGCGAGTACTGAACTGTAGCTAAGCCCCCGAGTGGGAGGCTGTCTCACCACTCGGTAGGATTTTCAAAAACTTAGGCGAGTACTGGACAGCAGCTAAGCCCCCGAGTGGGAGGCTGGCTCACCACTCGGTAGGATTTTCAAACACTTAGGCGAGTACTGGACTGCAGCTAAGCCCCCGAGTGGGAGGCTGGCTCACCACTCGGTAGGATTTTCAAACACTTAGGCGAGTACTGGACTGCAGCTAAGCCTCCGAGTGGAAGGGTCGCTCTCCAGTCGGTAGGATCTT
>NW_021307318.1:19565-20242 GCF_002162155.2 Triticum dicoccoides
CAAACACGTAGGCCAGTACTGGACTGCAGCTAAGCCCCCGAGTGGGAGGCTGGCTCACCACTCGGTAGGATTTTCAAAAACTTAGGCGAGTACTGGACTACAGCTAAGCCTCCGAGTCGGAGGCTGGCTCACCACTCGGTAGGATTTTCAAACACTTAGGCGAGTACTGGACTACAGCTAAGCCCCCGAGTGGGAGGGTCGCTCTCCACTCGGTAGGATTTTTCAAACTTAGGCGAGTACTGGACTGCAGCTAAGCCTCCGAGTGGGAGGGTCTCTCTCCACTCGGTAGGATTTTTCAAACTTAGGCGAGTACTGGACTACAGCTAAGCCTCCGAGTGGGAGGGTCGCTCTCCACTCAGTAGGATCTTCAAACTTAGGCGAGTACTGGACTGCAGCTAAGCCCCCGAGTGGGAGGGTCGCTCTCCACTCGGTAGGATTTTTCAAACTTAGGCGAGTACTGAACTACAGCTAAGCCTCCGAGTCGGAGGCTGGCTCACCACTCGGTAGGATTTTCAAACACTTAGGCGAGTACTTGACTGCAGCTAAGCCCCCGAGTGGGAGGGTCGCTGTCCACTCGATAGGATTTTCAAACACTTAGGTGAGTACTGGACTGCAGCTAAGCCCCCGAGTGGGAGGCTGGCTCACCACTCGGTAGGATTTTCAAACACTTAGGCGAG
>NW_021307319.1:0-930 GCF_002162155.2 Triticum dicoccoides
GACGATCCCCAGTGTGCGTTTGCATGTCCGTCGTTAACACTCACAATTTTGGCCAATTCTTACTATTTCGTGGACTATTACTCATTGTTTGGGGTCTCGAAGTGATTTGCATTGTTGTTGAACCCCAAGGTGCGCTTACATGTCGGTCATCATCACTCGCAGTTTTGGCCGATTCTGGCCCGTTTCATGGACTATTACTCGCCGTTTTGGGGTCCCGAAGCGATTTGCGTAGTTGTTGAACCCCAAGGTGCATTTACGTGTCGGTCATCGACACTCGTAGTTTTGGCCGATTCTGATCCGTTTCATGGACTATTACTCACTATTTTGGGGTCTTGGAGTGATTTCCACGATTGACGAACCCCAAGATGCGTTTACATGTCGGTCATCAACACTCGCAGTTTTGACCGATTCTGGCCCGTTTCATGGACTATTACTCACGATTCTGGTCCGTTTTGGGGTCCCGGAGCGATTTTTATGATTGACGATCCCCACGGTGCGTTTACATGTCCGTCGTTAACACTCATAGTTTTGGCTAATTCTGACTGTTTCGTGGACTATTACTCATTGTTTTGGGGTCTTGGAGTGATTTGCATAGTTGTTGAACCCCAAGGTGCGCTTATGTGTCGGTCATCAACACTCGCAGTTTTGGCCGATTCTGGCCCTTTTCATGGACTATTACACACCATTTTCGGGTCCCGAAGCGATTTGCGTAATTGTTGAACCCCAAGGTGCGCCGTGTCGGTCATCAACACTCATAGTTTTCGCCGATTCTGCCCCGTTTCATGGACTATTACTCACGACTCTGGCCCGTTTTGGGGCCCCGGAGCGATTTTTACGATTGACGATCCCCAGTGTGCGTGTGCATGTCCGTCGTTAACACTCACAGTTTTGGCCAATTCTTACTATTTCGTGGACTATTACTCATTGTTT
>NW_021307320.1:0-1158 GCF_002162155.2 Triticum dicoccoides
TGAGATTGCAATCTGGATATTGCGAATATAAGATGAAAGCTTTATTGATCAAGGTGGGGTTCTGTGACGCCTTTGTCTGGTCGTTGAACACAAACGAAGTACGCGAAGTTGCAGCTATGGCGAACTTTTAATCTAAACAAAACCCAAAGTCTAAACGATGCCCTAAGGGCTGTATATATGGAGGAAGAGGGGGGGAATTTCGTGGCCCTTGGTGGAGGGGTCCGAAATCAACCCTATCTCTTGTTTCCCCACACATACGGACTCTAAAAATAGCCTATACTTATGTATTTCGAAATTACATGGGCCTGGCCCAATAATAAGGTGACGCAGCACCTAAAATAGCCTCGGGACGAAATTTATGAAGTGGCATCTTGTATATTTCGTCCAAGGCTTCATGCACCCATTATGGTGGCTTCAAAGTCCTGAAATCATCACTTGTAACTCCGTTCTTGTTTCCCTGACGCATGCCATCATCTCCATGCTTGTTCTTGCTCCAATGTTCATCCTTCTCCAAGCTAGGCCCTTCATTTGTAAGCAAAACAAATGTATCCAATCTAGGCAGCATCATATTCTCATAAACATTAGAATCATTACCAAGAAACGAAAGTACCTGGTAATTTAGTTGGCGTGCACGAGCTCTAGTAATTGGTCCAGTATGTATAGCAGCAGGGGCTGTGGGTGTAACAATTGTATTGATGTCCTCATCATAAGACATTGATATTTGCTTTACTGTGAGCGTTTTACCACCACATCCTAGTAGTTATAGGAACATTATTTTTGGGTTTTGTTTCTTGTTCTACTAATCATGACAGGATCCAGAGTCAATTCATGGGCTTTGTCGATCGCGGGAGACGTGCCACCACCTTTGCAAATACCACAACCGTCACGAGAGGTGCACAAACATCCAAATGCACATGATCAAGTTAATGTATCTATACCACCATTTAATGGCCGTTTTAAACCTGCTTTATATATTGAATGGGAGTTCGACATAAAAAATATATTTGCTTCCCATAATTTCGATGAACATAAAAAGGTTAAGGTTGCGGTTGGTTCTTTCACTGGTTATGCTTTGGTTTGGTGGAGTGAATATTGTCGGTTACACCCTGATTATATACCTACTACTTGGGATAATTTGAAACTTGCCATGCGACATAC
>NW_021307321.1:0-1194 GCF_002162155.2 Triticum dicoccoides
AATGATGAATGATCTATATGTGATGTATGAGATGTTCATGCTATTGTAATAGGAATCACGACTTGCATGTCGATGAGTATGACAACCGGCAGGAGCCATAGGAGTTGTCTTTATTCTTTTATATGACCTGCGTGTCATCAAGAAACGCCATGTAAATTACTTTACTTTATTGCTAAACGCGTTAGCCATAGTAGTAGAAGTAATAGTTGGCGAGCAACTTCATGGAGACACGATGATGGAGATCATGATGATGGAGATCATGGTGTCAAGCCGGTGACAAGATGATCATGGAGCCCCAAGATGGAGATCAAAGGAGCTGTGTGATATTGGCCATATCATGTCACGTTTATTATTTGATTGCATGTGATGTTTATCATGTTTTGCATCTTGTTTACTTAGAACGACGGTAGTAAATAAGGTGATCCCTCATACTAATTTCAAGAAGTGTTCCCCCTAACTGTGCACCGTTGCGACAGTTCGCTGTTTCAAAACACCACGTGATGATCGGGTGTTTTATTCAGACGTTTACATACAACGGGTGTAAGACAGATTTACACATGCAAACACTTAGGTTGACTTGACGAGCCTAGCATGTACAGACATGGCCTCGGAACATAGAAGACCAAAAGGTCGAGCATGAGTCGTATAGAAGATACGATCAACATGAAGATGTTCACCGATGTTGACTAGTCCGTCTCACGTGATGATCGGACACAGTCTAGTTTAACTCGGATCATGTAATACTTAGATGACTAGAGGGATGTCTAATCTAAGTGGGAGTTCACTAATAATTTGATTAGTTGAACTTAATTATCATGAACTTAGTCTAAATATTTTACAATATGTCTTGTAGATTAAATGGCCAACGTAGTCCTCAACTTCAACGCGTTCCTAGAGAAAACCAAGCTGAAAGACGATGGCAGCAACTATACGGACTGGGTCCGGAACCTGAGGATCATCCTCATAGCTGCCAAGAAAGATTATGTCCTACAAGCACCGCTTGGTGACGCACCCGTTCTCCCTGCAGAACAAGATGTTATGAACGCTTGGCAGGCACGTTTCGATGACTACTCCCTCGTTCAGTGCGGCATGCTTTACAGCCTAGAGCCGGGGCTCCAAAAGCGTTTTGAGAGACATGGAGCATATGAGATGTTCGAAGAGCTGAAAATGGTTTTCCAAGCTCATGCCCGGGTC
>NW_021307322.1:0-1752 GCF_002162155.2 Triticum dicoccoides
AATACGCTTGGAAGTGTATCTTTGCATTGATAGGGGATAGAAAGTACAGGTTTACATCGCGGTTGCGTGCACAAGAAGGCGCTACGACGATGCAAGCGAGCAGGGGAATGGGATGCTCAGCCCAACAAGATCAGTTACATTACAGGAATAATAGTGCTAAGCCCTTTGGCTCCGGTGCGGCTCGAGGAGCGTGCCTCTTCTTGAATTGCCGCTAGTAGAGCGGCGGTGGAGGGAGCTATCTTGTCGAAGATCACAACATTATGATGGTGCCAAATGGACCAAGCCGTAAGCACCGCAATGGTGGAGATCCCACGACGCTTGTCGGCATGGATGAGAAGAAGGGCCTCGTTCAGCCAGTCGAAGAACCCAAGCGAGCCATCCGGAACCGCAACATTGGGACAGCACCGGGAGAGGATGCCCTGCCATATAGTGCGGGCAAAAACGCACTCAACAAGGAGATGGTGCAGAGTCTCTGCCTGCTGCGAACACAGCACACAGGCCGGTTCGTGCGGGAGGCCGCGGCGAGAGAGTCGGTCTGCCATCCAACAATGATTAACGTATGCAAGATAGGTGAAGAACTTGACCGAGAGGGGGGCGCCAGTTTTCCAAACAATGCGCCAGTGCTCGGATGCCGTGGAACCTGTGAAAAGAGCATTGTAGCAGGAGCCAGCAGAGTACTCGCCGTGATCCGTCCACTTCCAGCGGATGGTGTCGGGCTCTGTGGTGAGGTCGATGGACTGGAGCCTGCGCCATAGGTCCACATATTGGAGCATGGCGTCAGTGTTGGGGAACGTAGCAGAAATTCAAAATTTTCCTACGTGTCACCAAGATCTATCTATGGAGGGACCAACAACGAGGGGAAGGAGAGCGCATCTACATACCCTTGTAGATCACTAAGCGGAAGCGTTCAAGAGAACGGGATTGATGGAGTCGTACTCGTCGTGATCCAAATCACCGATGATCCTAGTGCCGAACGGACGGCACCTCCGCGTTCAACACACGTACAGCCCGGTGACATCTCCCATGCCTTGATCCAGCAAGGAGAGAGGGAGAGGTTGAGGAAGACTCCATCCAGCAGCAGCACAACGGCGTGGTGGTGATGGAGGAGCGTGGCAATCCTGCAGGGCTTCGCCAAGCACCTACGGGAGAGGAGGAGGTGTCACGGGAGGGAGGGAGGCGCCAGGGACTCAGGTATGGATGCCCTCCCTCCCCTCCACTATATATAGGGGCAAGGGAGAGGGGGGAGGCGCAGCCTTGCCCCTTCCTCCAAGGAAGGGGTGCGGCCAAGAGGGGGGGAAGGAGTCCATCCTCCCCAAGGCACCTCGGAGGTGCCTTCCCCTTTGAGGACTCTTCCCTCCCCAAGTTTCCTTGGCGCATGGGCCTCTTGGGGCTGGTGCCCTTGGCCCATATAGGCCAAGGCGCACCCCCTACAGCCCATGTGGCCCCCCGGGGCAGGTGGACCCCCCCGGTGGACCCCCGGACCCCTTTCGGCACTCCCGGTACAATACCGATAAAGTGCGAAACTTTTCCGGCGACCAAAACAGGACTTCCCATATATAAATCTTTACCTCCGGACCATTCCGGAACTCCTCGTGACGTCCGGGATCTCATCCGGGACTCCGAACAACATTCGGTAACCACATACAAACTTCCTTTATAACCCTAGCGTCATCGAACCTTAAGTGTGTAGACCCTACGGGTTCGGGAGACATGCAGACATGACCGAGACGTTCTCCGGTCAATAACCAACAG
>NW_021307323.1:0-1111 GCF_002162155.2 Triticum dicoccoides
GAGGGGCAAGGATAAGGGACGAAGACCGGGGTAACATGTCGGATGCGATCATACCAGCACTAAAGCACCGGATCCCATCAGAACTCCGAAGTTAAGCGTGCTTGGGCGAGAGTAGTACTAGGATGGGTGACCTCCTGGGAAGTCCTCGTGTTGCATTCCCTTTTTAATTTTTTTCGCGCCGCTTGCAAAACAAAACGCACGTGTAAGTAATATATTTACCGTGTTTTATTATTTTGCACGAGTGCGGTAAGTCATAGCTGGGTGCTCACGATTCACGGGTCCAGCGTCGGCGTTGTGGCGCGGCAAGCGTGCACTGGTGCGGTTGAGAGGGAGGGGTGGAAACCGCGTTAAACTCGTCTCCGTAGTTGAGAGGGAGCGGCCAAAGCAACGTACAATCGTCTTTGTAGTGGAGCTGGGAGGGGCAAGGATAATCGACGAAGACCGGGGTAACATGTCGGATGCGATCATACCAGCACTAAAGCACCGGATCCCATGAGAACTCCGAAGTTAAGCGTGCTTGGGCGAGAGTAGTACTAGGATGGGTGACCTCCTGGGAAGTCCTCGTGTTGCATTCCCTTTTTAATTTTTTTCGCGCCGCTTGCAAAACAAAACGCACGTGTTAGTAATATATTTACCGTGTTTTATTATTTTGCACGAGTGCGGTAAGTCATAGCTGGGTGCTCACGATTCACGGGTCCAGCATCGGCGTTGTGGCGCGGCAAGCGTGCACTGGTGCGGTTGAGAGGGAGGGGTGGAAACCGCGTTAAACTCGTCTCCGTAGTTGAGAGGGAGCGGCCAAAGCAACGTACAATCGTCTTTGTAGTGGAGCTGGGAGGGGCAAGGATAAGGGACGAAGACCGGGGTAACATGTCGGATGCGATCATACCAGCACTAAAGCACCGGATCCCATCAGAACTCCGAAGTTAAGCGTGCTTGGGCGAGAGTAGTACTAGGATGGGTGACCTCCTGGGAAGTCCTCGTGTTGCATTCCCTTTTTAATTTTTTTCGCGCCGCTTGCAAAACAAAACGCACGTGTAAGTAATATATTTACCGTGTTTTATTATTTTGCACGAGTGCGGTAAGTCATAGCTGGGTGCTCACGATTCACGGG
>NW_021307324.1:0-1296 GCF_002162155.2 Triticum dicoccoides
GATCAGTCGACTGGCTCCGGAGAGACTGCATCCGAGTGCGGAAGCAGTGATCCAGCGGCGGAAATCTTGATGGTCGACGGGCCCCACAGCCCTCCTGGCTTCGCCCGCGGTGGTGGAGCAGGCGACGGCGGCGACCCTGCTCGAGGCTACGAAGAGTACCAGCCCGAGCCACTCGACTCTCTGCAAAGAGAAGAGCTTCGCCGCAGGAACGAGGATCCCCTGCGTATTCCCATCGCAGGAGAAACCCCCGAGGCTCGTGCCTTGGAGGAGGCGCGTCTGGCCAATTTGGCCGAGCGCACTCGACTGGAGAACCTTCAGCGAGCACTCGACGAGCGCGCGCGACAACGAGTTCCCGACACCAGTCGACGTCAACTCTTCCCGCCGACTCAGGTATATCGAACCCCAATTCAGAATTTAGCAGCTGCGACCCGTATAGCAGAGTCCATTCAGCCTTCGCAGTCAGAGGCTGGCAGAGGTTTGCTGCAGATCAGGGATCTGCTCCGGGCAGCAGGAGATCAGAATTCAGCCGTGTCTCAGTCGCGCAACAGAATTCACAGTCGATCTGTCACTGTGAATACGGTTCAGTCGGCTCACAGCCCCAGATCGCCTCCGCGGCGCGAAGGACGTGAGAATCGGCGAGATCAATATGGCGACAGACTCGACCGAGATGATAGGCGTCGAGTGCCCTATTCCCCTCCGAGGGGTGGGTCTTACGCTCCTCGGCAGCCAGATGATAGGCGTCAGTACAGTACAGGGCGTAGGGTTCCAGTTGACCCCAGAGAGCCAGGCTTCGACGCGCGATCCATTATCGTGCAAGGGTTGGTCGACCGGAACAGAGCCCATCGACGTGCACTCGACAGAGATGTACCCACGAGCAGTCGAGTACATGTTTCTGGTCCTGAATGTTTCAGCAGAGCTATCAGAGCCGCAGTTATCCCCCCCAATTTCAGGTTGGCAACAGGAGTCAGCAAGTTCACTGGTGAGTCTAAGCCTGAAACTTGGCTTGAAGACTACCGAGTGGCAGTTCAGATCGGTGGTGGGAACGACGAGGTGGCCATGAAGCATTTGCCCCTCATGTTGGAAGGTTCTGCCAGGGCATGGTTGACTCAATTGCCTCCTAGCAGCATTTACACTTGGGAAGATCTGTCCCGAGTGTTCGTCAGAACGTTCGAAGGGACTTGCAAGCGACCAGCGGGATTGACAGAGTTGCAAGTCTGCGTGCAGAAAACCAATGAGACTCTCAGAGAGTATATTCAGAGGTGGATCACTTTGCACCACACTGTGGAAAATGTCTCT
>NW_021307324.1:7007-8454 GCF_002162155.2 Triticum dicoccoides
CTAAGTTGTGAAAATCCTACCGAGTGAAGAGCGATCCTCACACTCGGAGGCTTAGCTGCAGTCCAAGGACTCGCCTAAGTTTATCAAAATCCTACCGAGTGGTAAGCCAGCCTTCCACTCGGGGGCTTAGCTGCAGTCCAAGCACTCGCCTAAGTTATGAAAATCCTACCGAGTGAAGAGTGATCCTCTCACTCGGAGGCTTAGCTGCAGTCCAAGGACTCGCCTAAGTTTATCAAAATCCTACCGAGTGGTAAGCCAGCCTTCCACTCGGAGGCTTAGCTGCGACCTCGCGCTCGCCTAAGTTATAAAAATCCTACCGAGTGAAGAGCAACCCTCTCACTCGGGGGCTTAGCTGCAGTCCAAGCACTCTCCTAAGTTGTGAAAATCCTACCGAGTGGTAAGCCAGCCTTCCACTCGGAGGCTTAGCTGCAGCCTCGTGCTCGCCTAAGTTATAAAAATCTTACCGAGTGGAGAGCAACCCTCTCACTCGGGAGCTTAGCTGCAGCCCTGCGCTCGCCTAAGTTACAAAAATCCTACCGAGTGAAGAGCGACCCTCTCACTCGGAGGCTTAGCTGCAGTCCAAACGCTCGCCTAAGCACAGGCACCTTGCTTTGAACCTGCAAAAGACATTCCGAGCCGAAGGCAATCGTATTCAAGCGCCAAATTCAAGTTTGAATCGATATCTAAAGGAACCGAAAGTGCTCAGGCGTCAAGCCTGTTAAAGTTTGTCGGTTACAATTCCACTCGGCATACCGAGGCAAATTTAAAGAGTCGAGCCAGAAGAAGTTTTTTACCCCTCCTGTGGAGGGCTGGAAGGTGCAACAAATTCATCAAGGTCAATTCCGTCGGCAATCCGAGTGGCAGCTGCAAGGAAAGTCTCCATAAAGGACCTGAAGTCGTGCTTCTTGGTATTGGCCACCCGAAGGGCCGCCAGCTTCTCCTCTCGTGCATCTTTGCAGTGGACTCGGGCCAGACACAGAGCGACATCTGCACCACACCGAGCCGAGGACTTCTTCCACTCCTGCACTCGACCAGGGATCGTGTTCAAGCGGGCCATCAGCGACTCAAGGTCATTCTGAAGTGTCTCCTCAGGCCAGAGCATCGAGTCGATGCGAGATGTGGCGACCTTCAGCCTTGCGAGATAGTCCACGACAGCTGCAACACGAGACTCCAGTCGGAAAACATCCATGGCAACTTCGTCGTTCACCGGAGAATTGACGGGGTCAAGGTTTGGCTCCAGTCGGCTGGTTTCCTCTTCGAAGTTTTGACAAAATTCTGCAAGAGTGATCACTAAGTCAAGGGGATAGTCGAATGGAAAAAGCCACAATTGGAAATATTTGCCAAACATGGAGGTTTACCTTCAAGCATAAGAAACAGCTTCTTGGCAAGGCCACTCAGGAAGGCCTCCAGTTCAGTTTTCTTCTCAGTCAATTTGCTGACTTGGTCG
>NW_021307325.1:0-887 GCF_002162155.2 Triticum dicoccoides
GGGGAGAACACTTCTTGAAATTTTATAAGGGATCATCTTATTTACTACCGTCGTCCTAAGTAAACAAGATGCATAATACATAATAAACATCACATGCAATTATATAGTTGTGACATGATATGGCCAATATCATATAGCTCCATTGATCTTCATCTTCGGGGCTCCATGATCATCTTGTCACCGGCTTGACACCATGATCTCCATCATCATGATCTCCATCATCGTGTCTTCATGAAGTTGTCACGCCAACGACTACTTCTACTTCTATGACTAACGTTTAGCAATAAAGTAAAGTAGTTTACATGACGTTATTCAATGACACGCAGGTCATACAAAAAATAATGACAACTCCTATGGCTCCTGCCGGTTGTCATACTCATCGACATGCAAGTCGTGAATCCTATTACAAAGAACATGATCTCATACATCACAATTCATCATTCATCACAACTTATGGTGATGAGGACATCAATACAATTGTTACACCCACAGCCCCTGCTGCTATACATACTGGACCAATTACTAGAGCTCGTGCACGCCAACTAAATTACCAGGTACTTTCGTTTCTTGGTAAAGATTCTAATGTTCATGAGAATATGATGCTGCCTAAATTGGATACATTTGTTTTGCTTACAAATGAAGGGCCTAGCTTGGAGAAGGATGAACATTGGAGCAAGAACAAGCATGGAGATGATGGCATGCGCAAGGGGAACAAGAACGGAGTTACAAGTGATGATTTCAGGACTTTGAAGCCACCATAATGGGTGCATGAAGCCTTGGACGAAATATACAAGATGCCACTTCATAAATTTCGTCCCGAGGCTATTTTAGGTGCTACGTCACCTTATTATTGGGCCAGGCCCATGTAATTTCGAAATACATAAGTA
>NW_021307326.1:0-932 GCF_002162155.2 Triticum dicoccoides
CCTGGGTTCTTAAACCCGATATTCACTCTACTTACATCATGTTGATAGTGTTGCTAGTTCCCTTAGGATATTAGTAACCTTTGCGATAGTCCTTAAAGTCCATGGTATATCGTTCTTCCAAATACCATGAACCATTATGGCAGAAGTTTGTTGGATCAAAAGATCACAACAGGCCCTCTATGAGTTCTCCATGCTATATTGTGACTCTGCCAGCTCAACCTTTCTGCATGGGTTATCCGGAAGAATTATGTTGAACTTTGTTCGGCATACCAACCCATGTATCCACAACTCAGAAAGTTATATGTTCCTTTGAGTTGTCCCTCTTTAGTTGTCTATTGACCTTCGTCTATCAATTGATAGTCAAGAGTATGCGTGCGTTCGTTTATCGATGCCTATTACTCTTGTGGTCCGTCAAGCCATTCTATCGCGGAATGACTAGGAGAAACAAACTCCAGTACCTCATCCATATCTAGGATTGGGTCAAAGTAGTTGTACTCTGCAGATCAAGTTCCTAACCCAACTTTTGTTCTGTTCTACCTTGGAGTATTACCATCTTTATATCAAGAATTTCATGAGAATTGCACCATCTTTTGTGAATTCTTGACATAGTGATACTTCTCGCCATCCTTTTTCATTCCTCGGTTCCGTGTTGTTGCAGTCGGAGTGCCGACCAGTGAATCATGATGTGTGAACTCAATACTCCTAGCAACCCCATTGCTTGGTAGTTAATGGACAATAATCTTATTCTTAGTATGTTGGTTATTGAATCACCATTCTAAGATTGATCGTGCTACCTAGTCCTTATTTTGGTGCACCCTTCGATTGATGAGTTAGGATCTTGTCAAGTCCTCACTCATTTGATCATATCATCTTGCCCTGAAAAGCAAGATTGTTCTCGAGCTTAGTAACATATCGGTGGTTCGTGATTTTCC
>NW_021307327.1:0-908 GCF_002162155.2 Triticum dicoccoides
CTTATCTTGCGTATTTTAGAGTATCCACTTTCACTTGTCTATGAACTGATATAAGCAATCCAGAAGTCCTTTTCCGCGGACACGGCTATTCGAATAGATGATGTTAACCCTGCAGGGGTGTACTTCTTCATACATGTTTCCACCACTTAGCGTCTGCACACGACATGTGCTCGGCAGACTTCAAGTGAAAGCCGACGTGGGTGTAGACCACGACCTACCTAAACACTCAAGTCTCTAGTCCAGGTTTATCGCCTATTCGGGTTCCATCCATGAGGAGATCCGGCCGGAGTTTCGCTCACAGCCCCAAACGATGTGAACAGGGTTCCCGAGATACCAAACGGGCATCCGGTACACCGTGCCACGTACCTACCGCATCACAGCCCACCCCTACGGTCAACAGATTAAATGAAGTTGGTTTGAATACAAGATTCAAATTCAAACTCTATATGTGATTATTCAAATGCCATTTAATTGATTTGTGCTAAACAGCAGCTATAAGTTGTTCTAACATGCATGAAAATGGTACAGATGGATTCCTTGAATTTTTCTGATAATTTTTCATATATAATTTATTTAATTTGGAGTTACGGTTAATTTTCTATGCTTTATTGAAGTTTATATAATTTTCTGGAATTATAAATCATTTCCTAATTTATTTAATTCCAGAAAGGAATTATTGCGTCAGCATGACCTCATGCTGACCTCAGCAGGTCAACGGGCAGATTCAGGTCAAACCTGACCAGTGGGGTCCACTGGTCAGTGACACAACTAATTAACCAAGTTAATTAGCCTTAAGTTAATTCTAACTAAACTGTTTGTGGGGCCGGGGCCCACTGGTCAGCGACTAATCAGCTAACTAACCTAGGTTAATTAGTGTTAAACTAATACTAACTAAAATGTCAGGGGGG
>NW_021307328.1:0-1982 GCF_002162155.2 Triticum dicoccoides
GACGCAACACGCAAGCATGGACGTGACATGGGTTCCTCATCCGGTGCTGGTCCTCAGAAGCGCCGTGTGTGGGTACCCAACACCGCCCTGCCACCCAGGTTCACACCGAGGCCATCTTTCCAGGCGCCTCGCCCCGCTCAACAGTCTGCTCCAGCTAAGCCCTATGGGGGTCCAACCAATAATGCTCCTCCACGTACCAGTTCCGTGACTTGTTTCAAGTGTGGGGAATCTGGTCATTATATGCGTGAGTGTCCCCAGACCAACCCCAATCAATCTGCTAAAGCTGTTGGCCGTGGCAAGCCGACAGGAAAAGTGTTCCACGCTAAACCGGTCACCGCTTCACGTGGCCATGTCAATTGTGTCTCTGCCGAAGAAGCTCAAGAGGATCCCAACGTCGTTCTCGGTACGCTTCTTGTTAATTGCCACCCGGCATCTGTTCTTTTCGATACAGGAGCCTCTCATTCTTTTATATCTGAAAATTATGCTCGTTTGCATAACGTTGCATTCTGTGACTTGCCATCCACTATGGAAATCTCTACCCCTGGTTCTAGATGGCAGACCTCTAGGGTAAGTTATGGAAATGAGATCCAAGTCGACAGACTTGTCTTCCTTGCATCTTTGATAGCCCTTAAATCTTCAGATATTAATATCATTTTGGGTATGGACTGGATGTCAGCTCATCATGCCCAAATCGATTGCTTTTCTAGGACTGTCCAACTCACCCATCCTTCGGGCAAGATAGTCAATGTCTTGACCCGAATAGCCAAGCGACAATTATATTCTCTTAACGCCAACCCTTTGCCAGACCTTGAGGACGTTCCGATAGTCCGAGACTTTCCGGATGTCTTTCCAGAGGAATTGCCAGGTGTTCCACCTGACAGGGATGTTGAGTTTGTAATAGACCTCATCCCCGGAACCGTTCCGATTGCTAGAAGACCTTATAAGATGGCACCCCTAGAACTAGCCGAGCTTAAGAAACAACTCGATGAGTCCTTAAAAAAGGGTTTCATCCGCCCTAGTTCATCTCCGTGGGCTTGCCCCGTCCTATTCGTCAAGAAGAAGGATGGAACGGACCGGATGGTTGTTGATTACCGACCTGTCAATTTGGTCACAATCAAAAACAAATATCCACTTCCCAGGATCAACGACCTGTATGATCAGCTCGCTGGATCCTCAGTCTTCTCTAAGATGGATTTGAGGTTGGGCTACCATCAAATCAAAATCAGAAACGGGGACATTCCTAAAACGGCCTTTGTTACTCGTTATGGCCAATACGAGTACACCGTCATGTCCTTCGGTTTAACCAACGCACCAGCCACCTTTTCCCGGTTAATGAACTCAATCTTCATGGAGTATTTGGATAAATTCGTCGTAGTTTATCTTGATGATATACTCATCTACTCCAAGAACGAGGAAGAACATGCCGAACATCTAAGACTAGTGTTGCAGAAACTTCGAGAGCATCGCCTTTATGCCAAATTTTCAAAATGTGAATTCTGGTTGCCAGAAGTGACCTATCCGGGTCATGTAATATCTGGTAAAGGTATTGCTGTTAACCCTGAGCGAGTTCAAGCCGTCCTTGATTGGACTCCACCCGAATCGGTCAAGCAAGTTCGGAGTTTTCTAGGCTTAGCGAGCTATTGCCGTCGCTTTGTCGAGAACTTCTCCAAAGTTGCTAAACCCCTAACCGAACTCCTCAAGAAAGATAAGAAGTTCGAATGGACTCCACAATGTGAGCACAGTTTTCAGGAACTGAAAAGACGCCTGACTTCTGCTCCCGTGCTGGTACCGCCAGATTTCTCCAAGGACTTTGTTATCTACTGTGACGCCTCGCGACAAGGACTAGGTTGCATTCTCATGCAAGATCGACACGTAATTGCTTACGCTTCACGGCAATTGCACCCACATGAGGAGAATTATCCTACTCATGATCTAGAGCTTGCAGCCGTAGTCTATGCACTTAAGACCTGGCGACATTACCT
>NW_021307329.1:0-1149 GCF_002162155.2 Triticum dicoccoides
ACTAGTTTTGCATGTGTATGGTGGTCTGAACATTGTAGATTATATCCTATTCCAACTACTTGGGCTGCTTTGAAAACTGCTATGCGTACGCGTTGGGTTCCACCATATTATCAACGTGAATTGCTTCAAAAATTGCAGCGTTTAAGACAAGGAAAAAATTCTGTAGAAGAATATTATCAGGAATTACAAACTGGCATGATTAGATGTGGTATTGTTGAGGAGAATGAAGCTATGCTTGCACGTTTTCTGGGTGGATTAAATAGAGAGATTCAGACCATTCTAGACTATAAGGAGTATACTAATATCACTCGTTTATTCCATCTTGCTTGTAAAGCTGAACGTGAAGTGCAGGATCGACAAGCATTGGGGCGAACTAACTTTTCTGCAGGCCGACCTTCATAATGGACACCACGTGCATCTTCTACTTGAACTGCACCAGCACCTCCATCCGGTGCCACCTCCAGCCGTGATACAAGAAAACAGGCACAACCACCATTATCTTCCAAGAGCGCATCTGCGGGTCCTGCACAACGTTCTTCTTCTTCCATGGCATCAACAGGGCACACAAGTGATATTATTTGTCGTCGTTGTAAGGGAGGAGGTCATTATGCGAGGGAATGCAAATCTCCGCGTGTGATGATTGCTACCGCGGATGGTGGATATGAGTCCGCTAGTGACTATGATGAGGAGACATTGGCTCTTATTACACGTGAAGAACATGGTGGAGATGATTCTGATCATGAGGCGCAATACATGGCTCCTGAAGACGCTGACAGGTATGAATGTTTAGTTGCTCAACGTGTTTTGAGTGTGCAGGTCACACAAGCTGAGCAAAATCAGAGGCACAATTTGTTCCATACCAAGGGAGTTGTGAAGGAACGTTCTGTGCGCGTCATAATAGACGGAGGGAGCTGCAACAACTTGGCTAGCATGGAGATGGTGGAGAAGCTTTCTCTCACCACAAGACCACATCCACATCCTTACTACATCCAATGGTTCAACAACAGCGGCAAGGTTAAGGTAACACGTACTGTTCGTGTGCATTTTAGTATCTCTACATATGCTGATTATGTTGATTGTGATGTGGTACCTATGCAAGCATGTTCCTTATTACTTGGTAGACCATGGCAATTTGATAAAAATTCTGTA
>NW_021307330.1:0-1008 GCF_002162155.2 Triticum dicoccoides
ATTACTCACCGTTTTGGGGTCCCAAAGCGATTTCCATAGGTGGTGACCCGAGTGTGCGATTACATCTTGGTCATCAACACTCACTATTTTGGCCGATTCTGACCCGTTTCATGGACTATTACTCACTGTTTTGGGGTCCCGGAGTGATTTTCACGATTAACAAACCCTGGGGTGCATTTAAGTGTCGGACATCAAGACTCATAGTTTTGGCCAATTTTGACCCGTTTCGTGGACTATTACTCACCGTTTTGCGGTCCCGAAGCGATTTCCATAGTTGTTGAACCCAGTGTGCGCTTATGTGTCGGTCATCAACACTCGCAGTTTTGGCCGATTCTAGCCCGTTTCGTGGAGTACTACTCACTGTTTTGGGGTCCAGGAGTGATTTCCATGATTGACGAACCCAGGGGTGCGTTTACGTGTCGGTCGTCAACATTCGTGGTTTTTGTCGATTCTGACCCGTTTCGTGGACTATTACTCACCGTTTTGGCGTCCCAAAACGATTTCCATGGTTGTTGAACCCCAAGGTGTGGCTACGTGTCGGTCATCAACAATCACAGTTTTGACCGATTCTGGCCCGTTTCATGGACTATTACTCAGTTTTTGTGTCCCGCTAAGATTTCCACGATTGATGAACACCGGGGTGTGTTTATGTGTCGGTCATCAACACTTGCAGTTTTGCCAATTCTGGCCCGTTTCATGGACAATTACTCACTGATTTGGGGTCCCTGAGAGATTTCCATGAATGACGAACCCCGTGGTGCGTTTCTGTATCGTTCATCAATAATCCTAGATTTGGCCGATTCTGTGCTCTGTCATGGACTATTACTCACCGTTTGGGGTCCCAAAGCGATTTCCATGGTTCGTGAACCCCAAGGTGTGCTTACGTGTTGGTCGTCAAGACTCGCAGTTTGGGCCGGTTCTGGCCCGTTTCTTGGACTATTACTCAGTTTTAGGTTGCCGAAGTGATTTCCACGATTGACGAACCCTGGGGTCCGTTTACGTGTCGGT
>NW_021307331.1:0-980 GCF_002162155.2 Triticum dicoccoides
ACTTTTAATATGTTTCAAAGATTCATGATCAGAATGTATAACAAATTCTTTGGGCCATAAATAATGTTGCCATGTTTCTAAAGTCCGAACAAGAGCATATAATTCTTTATCATAAGTAGAATAATTCAGACTAGGCCCACTCAATTTTTCAGAAAAGTATGCAACAGGTTTGCCATCTTGTAATAACACACCTCCTAATCCAATTCCACTAGCATCACATTCAAGCTCAAAAGTCTTATTAAAATCAGAAAGTTGGAGTAAAGGAGCATGTGTCAACTTATCTTTCAATACCGTGAAGGCTTCTTCCTGTGCGGTACCCCAAAGAAAAGGCACATCTTTCTTTGTAAGCTCATTGAGAGGTGCAGCAATGGTGCTGAAATCTCTCACAAAACGCCTATAGAATCCAGCGAGGCCAAGAAAACTCCTCACTTATGTGACCGTTTTGGGCTGCGGCCAACTCTCAATAGCTTCAATCTTGGCTTTATCAACTTCAATTCCCTGTGGAGTAACAACATAGCCAAGAAAAGATACTCGGTCGGTGCAAAAAGGTGCACTTCCCAAGGTTACCAAACAAACGTGCATCACGTAGAGCAATAAAAACAGCACGTAAATGTTCCAAATGTTCCTCCAAAGATCTGCTATAAATCAATATGTCATCAAAGTAAACTACCACAAATCGTCCAATGAAAGCACGTAAAACTTCGTTCATTAATCTCATGAAAGTACTAGGTGCATTAGTTAATCCAAAAGGCATGACTAACCACTCATATAATCCAAACTTAGTTTTAAATGCTGTTTTCCATTCATCTCCCAATTTCATACGAATTTGATGGTAGCCACTACGCAAATCAACTTTGGAGAATATTGTAGAGCCACTCAATTCATCAAGCATATCATCTAGCCTAGGAATAGGATGACGATAACGAATAGTAATATTATTAATGCCTCTACAATCAACACACATACGTGATGTACCATCC
>NW_021307332.1:0-960 GCF_002162155.2 Triticum dicoccoides
TGTCAGGACCCCGACTCAATGTCACATCGATCTAGCCGGTAACACCTCATATCACTTTGCGGCCTCACGCACGGTATCCCCACGGGTGTCGCCTTACCTTTGCCCGGAACCGTTTGCGCCTTTTGGCTCACGTATATGATAGTGTCGCTAGCATCCATATGATAAGGAGCCCGGGCTGACATGACTAGTCATAAACCCAAAGTGGCACAGACTTACAGGGACAGGCATCCATGACCCAGCTTCGAACGTGTCGGTCATCAGCAAGTGGGTCCGGGCTGTAGCACTGGGCTAGCAGGACTCCGGTAAACCGGGCTGTAGCGGGCTAACAGGACTCCGGTACTCAAAGCGTGACATTTCCACGAAGGGACAGACACAGGAACGAAGAAGGACACATGCCGGCCAGCCTAAGTGTTCCAGAGCAGTAGCAAGCTACCATGGCTCAACGGTAACACTAGGAGACATTTCCCGGTAAGAGAGGCTACTAAAGATAAACAACTAGATTGTCAGATCCCACACATACCAAGCATTTCAATCATACACACAATATGCTCGATATGTGCAAATACAACGAAGCATCACAACATGACTCTATGACTCAAGTACTTTATTTAAGGCTCAGGGAGCCATACATAACATACACAAAGGTACGGGTCTCACGACCCAACATACAAGTCATACAGTCATACAAACCGGCAGCGGAAGTAACTTGTCTGAGTACAGACAACTAGTAAAATAAAAGAGGCTTGGAAAGCCTAGCTATACTACGTGGTCCTTCACAAGCTCAGGGTCACCACCTGGGTCTTTAGCCTACTCGTTGATGTCAACGTCTACATAGAACCCATCAGAAGGGGTTGCAGCGTCTTCTGTAAAAATGTAGATTATAGCAACATGAGTACAAAGGTACTCAGCAAGACTTACATCAGATCCTACATACATGCATAGTATCAAGAAGGGTTGGTG
>NW_021307333.1:0-1411 GCF_002162155.2 Triticum dicoccoides
AAAAAAAATTCCAGAGTGTGCTTTTCCCTTGTTTACGTGCCGCGCCGTGATTTTGTTAGTGTTCTAGGCTCGCGTCTCTAGCACAGTCTAGCCTAGGACCAGCACAGTACCGTCGTTGAGCGTTTATTCAACTTTGCATCTCTGAATTGATTATTGCTGACCCTTTTTGCTACCATACTATAAGCCTTCCCAGCTCCACATACATCTACGTCGTGTGTTCGACTCTCCCTGGTAATCGCGCTATCCACGCTTTGAGAGTTTTTGACTACAACGGTTGCCGATCACCGCCTGCTGCTGGGTAAGAACTGGTAAGAATTTGAGATTTGCTTGACGGATTTGTGATACACCACCACCACTTCTTAGTAGTCTGTAGGATCATATTCTTGTGTGTTTCTATTGCTGCTAACCATGCCAGGATCACAAGCCGACGAGATTGACTGGGAGAATTTATCGAACAAGGAGCTTCATGATAAGTTTCAGCAAATGATGACTGAACAGGTGCAAGATGTGCTGAACAATTTTGAAGAGGCCATGGAGAAGATCACTGGCCTTGAGAAGACGTTTGAAACAAAGCTCGATAACAGATTTAATGAACTGCTTGCGCGTCTTCCACCACCGGCTGCACCTGTCGCACCTCTGCAACAACAACAACTACGCCCCCTTCCGAATCAGTATGGACGAGCACAGCGTGTTCCTATTAAGACAGGAAAAACTTCTGGTGCCGCTGCTACTGCTGTTGGTGCTTCTTTGGCTCCTGCTACTGCTCCTGCTGGTACCCAGGAGGATGATGAGTATGCGGGTGATTATGAGGATGAGGTTGATCAAAATCAGATCTACGAGCAGCCACCAGCACCACCACCAGCAGGTCGACCTCAGGTATATATTCGTCATGGTAGGCCTGCACCACCACCTCAGGTACGCGATGATGTCCATATTCATAGGCGGTAATCCCGGTGGCACGTCTTGTGGAAAAACGTCAGCGAACTCCTGCAAAATGAGGCGGGGGTGTCCCGATCTTTCGATGAGATGATAACTATCGATTTGGTGGAGACGACTTTGACAATCCGACTACGAACGTGCACAACGTTGCGCCTTAGCAATCGCTAAACCAATCTCCTGAGGTTACTGACGATGCCGGAAGCACGGTCAGCCTGACCACGAAGGTCTATTCCTGCAAGCAATCGAAGAACGAGCAAGAATATGATAAAGCAATCTGAATATTGCAAATATATATGAGGTATTGATAATGGTGGGGATCCGTAAGCGGTCTTGGTCTGGTCGTTGGACACAAACGAAGTACACGAAGTTGCGTTGGCTAACTTTTAACTAAACAAATCCCAAGGAAAAGCTACTAGATGGATCTACTTATATAGGAGCAAGGGGTGGCGGCCAAGGAGGTGGGAGGACGTCC
>NW_021307334.1:0-1413 GCF_002162155.2 Triticum dicoccoides
GGCAAAAGAGGCGACAATGACCAAGTGGCGGCCGTTAACGACGCGTCGACTATGCGACCGACGCTCGCTCTCACTGTCACTCTCTCTCACTCACGCCTCTGCCCCACACCTCCCTCTTCCCCATCGCCTATGCCATGCTCCGGCGCTGCCGCCGACAACACCGCTTTCTGCCGCCACGTTCCGCCATGTCAAGCGAAGCTGTAAAGTATTCAGGCAAACAGGTACTGTAATTCACCCGCAAAAAAAAACATGTACTGCAACTGTCAATTTGAAGAGAGGAAATGAGCTCAGAACTACATACAAGTTTATAAGATTTATATTCCAAAATTTGGTCACGCACATGTTCACAATTCCTACAACCGATACACGCCTCAGTCAAAATGATGGACAGCTCATATAAGCCGTTACTATTCCTCCATAACACTAGTAATTTTGATCTTAAAAGGAAATCCATTACACTGGGGTTTGTACATTCTATGTGCATCATTTTTAGAGTCTGGTCGTCTGTATGTTCAGCATGTTGCCTAAACAAAGGGGAATGGATTTCCAATGGTATATCATCAGTGGCAAAGCGAGGCTGGCAAAGCACTCCTTAGCTGTCCCCCATATAGGTTATGTATAAAGAGGCAAGAAATGGAGATTGGCACAATTTACCCAGTCGGTTGAAACACACCTTTCTTATGTGCAAAATGGTGAAGCAATTTTGCATGTAGTTGTGTCAGGGGGAAATTAGGCGCAAAGTGCAAACTGTGTGAATCACTGCCAAAATGCTCGTGACATGGTGTATGAAACACCATGGCTTGACTGAGGACATGAAAATGTTATGAGAAATGTGATTCTGGAGTGGCCATGGTGGAGAGTGAGAAATGAGGCTAGGTACGTAGGAGTCACTATAAAAGGCATCCCAATGGGCAAGAGAGATTGCCCTTTGCTAGATCTAATTAAGCTTCTGATTAGTAGTGGGCAGTGAAAGCAATCATGGTAGTAGCGTACTTTTACTTCAAGGCTTCGACGGACGGCTGGGATAGTAGGATGTACCCACATTTGGGAGTAGAAAGTCAACTCTTGGCACCATTACTTTTTTTTAACAATGGCACTATTACTTCTATCCACATCCAAATCATGAGTAATGAAAGATCGTGTCACTTTCACTGCCCACGATTTGGATCGTGGATAGTAGAATAGTGCCATCTGGAGATGAGAGTTGACTTTCTACTTTCGAGTGTGGGTATACCCTATTATCTTAGCCATCCGTCAAAGTTGTGGTGCATCGTGATGGGAGCTTTGTGATTTGCATGCCTGCGTGTACAAGGTGGGAGCTTTGTGATTTGCATGCCTGCGTGTACTGCAAGGCGAAGGTGTTGGGATGCTCGGCTTCCTGCGTCCGCTCCGTTTTCCCACCAACGAGGTTGC
>NW_021307335.1:0-1145 GCF_002162155.2 Triticum dicoccoides
TGGGGCCCCAAAGCGATTTCCATGGTTGTTGAACCCCATGGTGCGCTTACGTGTCGATCATCAACAATCGCAGTTTGGGCCGATTTTGGCCCGTTTCTTGCACTATTAATT
The DNA here is from genome assembly GCF_002162155.2 of Triticum dicoccoides. Classification (NCBI taxonomy): domain Eukaryota; kingdom Viridiplantae; phylum Streptophyta; class Magnoliopsida; order Poales; family Poaceae; genus Triticum; species Triticum dicoccoides. The sequence goes on from NW_021307335.1 coordinate 112, forward strand.
AGTTTTGGGCGTCCCGCAGTGATTTCCACGATTGACGAACTCCGTGGTGCGTTTACATGTCAGTCATCAACACACAATTTTGGTCGACTCTGGTCCATTTCGTGCACGATTATTCACCATTTTGGCGTCCCAGAGCGATTTCCATGATTGACAATTCCCGGGGTGCGTTTGCGTGTCTGTCCTCAACACTCACAGTTTGGGCCAATTCTGACGCGATTCGAGGACTATTACTCAACATTTAGGGGTCCCGAAGCGATTTCCATAGTTGTTGAACCCCAAAATGCGTTTACGCGCCGGTCATGAACACTCACAGTTGTGGCCGATTCTGGCCCGTTTCGTGGACTATTACTCACTGTTTGGGGTCCCGGTGTGACTTGCGCAATTAACAAACCCCGGGGTGCGTTTACGTGTCGATCATCAACACTCGCAGTTTCGGCCGATTCGGGCTCGTTTTGTGGCACTCGCAGTTTTGGCTGATTCTGGCCCATTTCTTGGACTATTACTTAGTTTCGGGGGTCCTGGAGTGATTTCCACAATTTACGAACCCCGTGGTGCGTTTACGTTTCGGTCATCAACACTCACAAGTTTGGCCGATTCTGGTCCGTTTCGTGCACTATTACTCGCCGCTTTGGGGTCCCAGAGCGATTACCATGGTTGTTGAACTCCAAGGTGCACTTACGTGTCTGTCATCAACATTCATAGTTTTTGCCAATTCTGGCCCGTTTCTTGGACTATTACTCTGTTTTGGCGTCTCGGTGTGATTTCCATGATTGACGAACACCGGGGTGCGTCTATGTGTCGGTTAGAAACACTCGCATTTTGGGCCGCTTCTGGCCCGTTTCGTCGACTATTACTCACCGTTTTGGGGCCCCAAAGCGATTTCCATGGTTGTTGAACCCCATGGTGCGCTTACGTGTCGATCATCAACAATCGCAGTTTGGGCCGATTTTGGCCCGTTTCTTGCACTATTAATTAGTTTTGGGCGTCCCGCAGTGATTTCCACGATTGACGAACTCCGTGGTGCGTTTACATGT
>NW_021307336.1:0-1019 GCF_002162155.2 Triticum dicoccoides
GGAATCTAGATGGATCTCGAAAACAAACCTAATATGACAAGAACTCGGATTGGTGGTGGATATATGGTGGTAGATGGCAGCGGTGGTGGTATATGACAGCTGTGGTGGTATATGGATACGGATTCGAAGCGGTGGTGGATAAGCGGTGGTGGTAGATGGCAGGGGTGATGATGATGGTGCGGCGGCGGCGTGACAACTTATGACCAGAACTCGAAACTCTAAAAGACTAGACTCTAAGACCAGCAACTAGACACGACGATGCAACCGCAAATTCAACAAAGCAAAACCCTAAAAAGATTATGCAAAGGCTCAGATTGGTTCGGATATGATGAACTAACCCTAATTTTTTTTGTGGCTTTTTCGTGGACTGTAGGTATGAAGAACAGACTCGATCTAAACTATGAAAAACTGTAAAATCTCACCGAGCAACCTGGAAATCTGATACCACTTGATAAAGGCAAAGGTGTCCCGTCTTTCGATGAGATGATGGATATCGCTTTGGTGGAAGTCGACTTTGACGATCCGACTACGAACGTGCGAGGACGTCGCGCCTTAGCAATCGCTAAACCAACTCCGAGAGGTTATTGACCACGCCGGAGCACGATCAACCTTACCACGAGGGTCTGTTTCCTGCGAGCAAACGAAGAACAAGCAAGAAACTAAGATTGCAATCTGGATATTGCGAATATAAGATGAAAGCTTTATTGATCAAGGTGGGGTTCTGTGACGCCTTTGTCTGGTCGTTGAACACAAATGAAGTACGCGAAGTTGCAGCTATGGCGAACTTTTAATCTAAACAAAACCCAAAGTCTAAACGATGCCCTAAGGGCTGTATATATGGAGGAAGAGGGGGGGAATTTCGTGGCCCTTGGTGGAGGGGTCCGAAATCAACCCTATCTCTTGTTTCCCCACACATACGGACTCTAAAAATAGCCTATACTTATGTATTTCGAAATTACATGGGCCTGGCCCAATAATAAGGTGACGCAGCACCAAAAATAGCCTCGGGACGAAATTTA
>NW_021307337.1:0-1255 GCF_002162155.2 Triticum dicoccoides
CGATCATCAACAATCGCAGTTTGGGCCGATTTTGGCCCGTTTCTTGCACTATTAATTAGTTTTGGGCGTCCCGCAGTGATTTCCACGATTGACGAACTCCGTGGTGCGTTTACATGTCAGTCATCAACACACAATTTTGGTCGACTCTGGTCCATTTCGTGCACGATTATTCACCATTTTGGCGTCCCAGAGCGATTTCCATGATTGACAATTCCCGGGGTGCGTTTGCGTGTCTGTCCTCAACACTCATAGTTTGGGCCAATTCTGACGCGATTCGAGGACTATTACTCAACATTTAGGGGTCCCGAAGCGATTTCCATAGTTGTTGAACCCCAAAATGCGTTTACGCGCCGGTCATGAACACTCACAGTTGTGGCCGATTCTGGCCCGTTTCGTGGACTATTACTCACTGTTTGGGGTCCCGGTGTGACTTGCGCAATTAACAAACCCCGGGGTGCGTTTACGTGTCGATCATCAACACTCGCAGTTTCGGCCGATTCGGGCTCGTTTTGTGGCACTCGCAGTTTTGGCTGATTCTGGCCCATTTCTTGGACTATTACTTAGTTTCGGGGGTCCTGGAGTGATTTCCACAATTTACGAACCGCGTGGTGCGTTTACGTTTCGGTCATCAACACTCACAAGTTTGGCCGATTCTGGTCCGTTTCGTGCACTATTACTCGCCGCTTTGGGGTCCCAGAGCGATTACCATGGTTGTTGAACTCCAAGGTGCACTTACGTGTCTGTCATCAACATTCATAGTTTTTGCCAATTCTGGCCCGTTTCTTGGACTATTACTCTGTTTTGGCGTCCCGGTGTGATTTCCATGATTGACGAACACCGGGGTGCGTCTATGTGTCGGTTAGAAACACTCGCATTTTGGGCCGCTTCTGGCCCGTTTCGTCGACTATTACTCACCGTTTTGGGGCCCCAAAGCGATTTCCATGGTTGTTGAACCCCATGGTGCGCTTACGTGTCGATCATCAACAATCGCAGTTTGGGCCGATTTTGGCCCGTTTCTTGCACTATTAATTAGTTTTGGGCGTCCCGCAGTGATTTCCACGATTGACGAACTCCGTGGTGCGTTTACATGTCAGTCATCAACACACAATTTTGGTCGACTCTGGTCCATTTCGTGCACGATTATTCACCATTTTGGCGTCCCAGAGCGATTTCCATGATTGACAATTCCCGGGGTGCGTTTGCGTGTCTGTCCTCAACACTCACAGTTTGGGCCAATTCTGACGCGATTCGAGGA
>NW_021307338.1:0-891 GCF_002162155.2 Triticum dicoccoides
GGGGGCTTAGCTACAGTCCAGTAGTCGCCTAAGTATTTGAAAATCCTACCGAGTGGAGAGCAACCCTCCCACTCAGGGGCTTAGCTGCAGTCTAGTACTCGCCTAAGTATTTAAAAATCCTACCGAGTGGAGAGCAGCCCTCCCACTCGGGGGCTTAGCTGCAGTCCAGTACTCGCCTAAGTATTTGAAAATCCTATCGAGTGGAGAGAAACCCTCCCACTCGGGGGCTTAGCTGCAGTCCAGTACTCGCCTAAGTATTTAAAAATCCTACCGAGTGGAGAGCAACCCTTCCACTCGGGGATTAGCTGCAGTCCAGTACTCGCCTAAGTATTTGAAAATCCTACCGAGTGGAGAGCAAACCTCCCACTCGGGGGTTAGCTGCAGTCCAGTACTCGCCTAAGTATTTAAAAATCCTACCGAGTGGAGAGCAACCCTCCCACTCGGGGGCTTAGCTGTAGTCCAGTACTTGCCTAAGTATTTGAAAATCCTACCGAGTGGAGAGCAACCCTCCCACTTGGGGGACTCAGCTGTAGTCTAGTACTCGCCTAAGTATTTAAAAATCCTACCGAGTGGAGAGCAACCCTTCCACTCGGGGGCTTAGCTGCATTCTTGTACTCGCCTAAGTATTTGAAAATCCTACCGAGTGGAGAGCAATCCTCCCACTCGGGGGCTTAGCTACAGTCTAGTACTCGCCTAAGTATTTAAAAATCCTACCGAGTGGAGAGCAACCCTCCCACTCGGGGGCTTAGCTACAGTCTAGTACTCGCCTAAGTATTTAAAAATCCTACCGAGTGGAGAGCAACCCTCCCACTCGGGGGCTTAGCTGCAGTCCAGTACTCGCCTAAGTATTTGAAAATCCTAGCGAGTGGAGAGCAACCCTCCCATTCAGGG
>NW_021307339.1:0-1180 GCF_002162155.2 Triticum dicoccoides
GTTGATTCTCAACTTCACTCTGAAATTCCTTGAACTTTTCAAAGGTCTCAGACTTGTGTTTCATTAAGTAGACATACCCATATCTACTCAAGTCATCAGTGAGGGTGAGAACATAACGATAGCCACCGCGAGCCTCAACACTCATTGGACCGCACACATCAGTATGTATGATTTCCAATAAGTTGGTTGCTCTCTCCATTGTTCCTGAGAATGGAGTCTTGGTCATTTTACCCATGAGGCATGGTTCGCACGTGTCAAATGATTCGTAATCAAGAGACTCTAAAAGTCCATCAGCATGGAGCTTCTTCATGCGTTTGACACCTATGTGACCGAGGCGGCAGTGCCACAAGTATGTGGGACTATCACTATCAATCTTACATCTTTTGGTACTTACACTATGAATATGTGTAGCATTACGCTCGAGATTCATAAAGAATAAACCATTCACCATCAGAGCATGACCATAAAACATATCTCTCATATAAATAGAACAACCATTATTCTCGGATTTAAATGAGTAGCCATCTCGAATTAAACGAGATCCTGATACAATGTTCATGCTCAAACTTGGCACAAAATAACAATTATTGAGGTTCAAAACTAATCCCGTAGGTAAATGTAGAGGTAGCGTGCCGACGGCGATCACATCGACCTTGGAACCATTCCCGACGCGCATCGTCACCTCGTCCTTCGCCAGTCTCCATTTATTCCGCAGCTCCTGTTGCGTGTTACAAATATGAGCAACGGCACCGGTATCAAATACCCAGGAGTTACTACGATTACTGGTAAGGTACACATCAATTACATGTATATCAAATATACCTTTGGTTTTGCCGGCCTTCTTGTCTGCTAAGTATTTGGGGCAGTTCCGCTTCCAGTGACCACTTTCCTTGCAATAAAAACACTCAGTCTCGGGCTTGGGTCCATTCTTTGGCTTCTTCCCGGCAGCTTGCTTGCTGGGCGCGGCAACTACCTTGCCGTCCTTCTTGAAGTTCTTTTTACCCTTGCCCTTCTTGAACTTAGTGGTTTTATTGATCATCAACACTTGATGTTCCTTTCTGACTTCTACCTCTGCTGATTTCAGCATAGCAAATACTTCAGGAATGGTCTTTTCCATCCCCTGCATATTGAAGTTCATCACAAAGCTCTTGTAGCTTGGTGGAAGCGACTGGAGGATTCT
>NW_021307340.1:0-1545 GCF_002162155.2 Triticum dicoccoides
ACGACCAACACATAAGCACATATTGGGGTTCAACAACCATGAAAATCACTTTTGGGACCCCAAAGCGGTGAGTAAAAGTCCGTGAAACGGGCCAGAATCGGCCAAAACTGCGAGTGTTGATGACCGACACGTAAGCGCACCTTGGGGTTCAACAACTATGCAAATCGCTTTGGGCCCCCAAAACGGTAAGTAATATTCTACAAAACGTGTCAGAATAGGCAAAACTGTGATTGTTGACGACAAACGCGTAAACGCATCCCGGGGATTGTCAATCATGGAAATCGCTCTAGGACCCGAAAACGGTGAGTAATAGTCCATGAAACGGACCAGAATCGGCAACAATTGTGAGTGTTGATGACCAACACGTAAACGCACATCGGATTTCACCAATCGTGCAAATCGCTTCGGGACCCCAAAATGGTGAGTAATAGTCCACGAAACGGGCTAGAATCGGCCAAAACTGCCTTGGGATTCAACAACTATGCAAATCACTCCGTGACCCAAAAATAGTGAGTAATAGTCCACGAAACGGTCAGAATTCGCCAAAACTATGAGTATTGACGCCGGACATGCAAACACACCCTGGGGATCGTCAATCGTGAAAATCTCTCCGGGGCCCCATAACGGGCTAGAATCGTGAGTAATAGTCCACGAAACGGACCAGAATTAGCCAAAATTATGAGTGTTGATGACCGATACATAAGCACACCTTGGGGTTCGACAACCATGGAAATCGCTTTGGGACCCCAAAATGGTGTGTAATAGTCCACGAAACGGGTCAGACATGACAAAAACCGTGAGTATTGATGACCGACACGTAAACGCACCCCGGGGTTCAACAATTGTCCTTGAAACGGTCCAGAATCGACCAAAACAGCGGTTGTTGATGACCGACATGTAAGCGCAGCTTGGGGTTCAACTACCATGGAAATCACTTTGGGACCCCAAAACTGTGAGTAATAGTGCACGAAACAGGTTAGAATCGACAAAAACCGCGAGTGTTGATAACCGACACGTCAGCGCACCTTGGGGTTCAACAACTATGCAAACCGCTTCTTGACCCCAAAACGGTTAGTAATAGTCCACGAAACGGGTCAGAATTGGCCAAAACTATGAGTGTTGACGACGGACATGCAAACGCACCCTGGGATCGTCAATTGTGAAAATCGCTCCGGGACCCTGAAAAGTAATAGTCCACAAAACGGACCAGAATTGGCCAAAATTGTGAGTGTTGATGACCGACACATAAACGCAACCCGGGGTTCGTCAATCGTGGAAATCACTTCGGAACCCCAAAACTGAGTAACAGCCCAAGAAATGGGCTAGAATCGGCTCAAACTACGAGTCTCAACGACCAACACATAAGCACATATTGGGGTTCAACAACCATGAAAATCACTTTTGGGACCCCAAAGCGGTGAGTAAAAGTCCGTGAAACGGGCCAGAATCGGCCAAAACTGCGAGTGTTGATGACCGACACGTAAGCGCACCTTGGGGTTCAACAACTATGCAAATCGCTTTGGGCCCCCAAAACGGTAAGTAATA
>NW_021307341.1:0-1521 GCF_002162155.2 Triticum dicoccoides
CTGCGTGAAGGGGGTAATGTGAGTCCAGTTGTGCGTCTCACCATATCCTTCAAAAAATTTCCCTTTACCTTTTCCTTTTCCTTTGCCCTCGCCCTCGTCTTCGCCTGTGGCTTTGCCTTTGCCTTTGCCTTTGCCTTTCCCTTCACCGGCAGGCTTAAGAGCTTTCAGCTGAGCAAGCACATCCGCACCAGAAAACGTTGGAATCTCGTTTACTTCATGGACAACTTTGCCTTTTGTGAAGTTCTTCTTGTCTTCCCTATCAGGATGGTCTGGAGGGAGGAACTGTCGATGCAGGTCAAATGCAACATACTTGCCACCCTTCTTCAGCCAAATGAAAATCAAGGCCTGCATGCACACTGGGCAAGGCATCTTTCCACTTGTACACCATCCGCAGAACAAGGCATAACCGGGAAAGTCATGCATGCAATATTGTAGCCAAACTTTCATCAAGAAATTTTTCTGCAGATGTCGGTCGTATGTCAACCTCGGGAAGTACCAAAAATGGTGCAAATCATCCACCAACGGCTGCATAAACACACTCAAATTCTTCCCCGGATATTCAGGCCCCGGAATTATAAGCGACAGGAACATGGTCTTGCGTTGCATTATGGCGCCGGGAGGGAGATTCAGCGGAATAACAAATACGGGCCAACAGCTGTATGGATTAGACGACATACCATATGGATTGAACCCATCACCTGTTATAGCAATTCTGACATTCCCAGCCTCGGCTGCTTCCTAGGTACATGGCTTCATTAGTTAATCCTAAGACCTCTCTCTCTCTCTCTCTCTCTCTCTCTCTCTCTCTCTCTCTTCTTCACACTCGCGATGAGAAATTTGTTGTTTTCCCCTGCGATGTATTCAAAGGTATGCATCTGTAGTTCTCGATGTTTTCTTTTCCCTATATGACTATAGTGGGTGTTTATTTGCAACACGAATCGCCGCCTGTACGAAAGGAAAATGGATCATGCGCTATAGTTATAAGTTTGCTTCCAAAATAATACCTAAAAAATATTTAACAGGTAAAATTAACATCATATTCAGATTTCACACATTTTTCTAATCAAATTTCATATATAAGATGTTAAAATCGGAGTTACAGTATAAAAGATATGTATAATTTAGAAAACCATTTGTTTGACTTAAATATCTTCCAAAATAATCTTTATAAATACTTAACAGGTTAAAATAATCTTATATTCATATTCTACATATTTTTCTAATCAAATTTCATATATAACATGTTTAAATCCAAGTTACGGTTTAAAAGATACGGATGGTTTAGAAAAGGATTTGTTTGACTTAAATAAGATCCGCGGATGGAATACCTAAAAAGTCAGGGGGGGGTCGAAAAACTGTAAAATAACGGTTCGGTGCGACTTAAATCCGGACTGCGGGTTGATTTCATGAAAGTGCAGGGGCTTTTTTGCAAAATGGTACGACGGACAGCAGAAACCCTACGTGCTTTATTATTAGGTAGAGATATATGCCTCATACAAGAAATGAAAAAAAATCAAAGAT
>NW_021307342.1:0-1620 GCF_002162155.2 Triticum dicoccoides
CTATACAGATGGTGACTAAAGTCGGGTCAGCTCGAAGAGTACCCGCGAGTGATTCACGGATTGGGGGCTGAAAGGACCTTTGTCCCGACGGCCCTCTGTGTGGATCTTTGTGGCGGAGCGACAGGGCAGGTTGAGACCACCTAGGAGACAGGTGGGCCTGGCCCTGTTCGGCGTTCGCGGATACTTAACACGCTTAACGAGATCTTGGTGTTTGATCTGAGTCGGCTACGAGCCTATACGCACTAACCATCTACGTGGGAGTAGTTATGGGTATCCCGACGTCGTGGTATCAGCCGAAGCACTTCAGACGTCAGCGACGGAGCGGCGCGCGCCGGATTGGAACGTAAGCCTGCTCTTGTATTAAGGGGGCTAGTTCTGCTTCCGGCCGCCCTCGCAACGTGCAGGTGTGCTATGGGCGATGGGCAAGACCCCTGTGCGCTTAGGTTTAGACCGGCGTGCTGGCCTCTCTGTTTTGCCTAGGTGGGGCTGCGACGTGTTGATCTTCCGAGGCCGGACATGACCCAGGAAAGTGTGTCCGGCCAAATGGGATCGAGCGTGTTGGGTTATGTGGTGCACCCCTGCAGGGAAGTTAATCTATTCGAATAGCCGTGATCTTCGGTAACAGGACGACTTGGAGTTGTACCTTGACCTTATGACAACTAGAACCGGATACTTAATAAAACACACCCTTCCAAGTGCCAGATACAACCGGTGGTCGATCTACCTCAGGGATATGAGGAGGGGATCGCCGGGTAGGATTATGCTATGAGATGTTCTTGGAGATGCTACTTGGAGGACTTCGACCTACCCTCTTCTGCCTGTTGCAAGACGAAGGTGACCAGAAGCGTAGTCTTCGATAAGACTAGCTATCCCCCTCTTATTCTGGCATTCTGCAGTTCAGTCCACTGATATGGCCTCCTTACACATATACCCATGCATATGTAGTGTAGTTCCTTGCTTGCGAGTACTTTGGATGAGTACTCATGGTTGCTTTCTCCCCCCTTTTCCCCTTTCCTTTCTTCCTGGTTGTCGCAACCAGATGCTGGAGTCCAGGAGCCAGACGCCACCGTCGACGACGACCCCTACTACACCGGAGGTGCCTACTACTACGTGCTGCCCGCTGACGACGACCTGGAGTAGTTAGGAGGATCCCAGACAGGAGGCCTGCGCCTCTTTCGATCTGTATCCCAGTTTGTGCTAGCCTGCTTAAGGCAAACTTGTTTAACTTATGTCTGTACTCAGATATTGTTGCTTCCGCTGACTCGTCTATGATCGAGCACTTGTATTCGAGCCCTCGAGGCCCCTGGCTTGTATTATGATGCTTGTATGACTTATTTTATTTGTAGAGTTGTGTTGTGATATCTTCCCGTGAGTCCCTGATCTTGATCGTACACATTTGCGTGCATGATTAGTGTACGATTGAATCGGGGGCGTCACAAGTTGGTATCAGAGCCGACTGCCTGTAGGAATCCCCCTTCCACACTCCTTGGCCGAAGTCGACTCTAGTCACTATAAAACTTTTACTAACATGGCTGTGAGCCTTACGGGCCCACGTCGCCATTGGGTGGTACTAGGATCTTTTACTCCTCAACCTTTACTCTGGGACTCTGAACTCTTTTC
>NW_021307343.1:0-986 GCF_002162155.2 Triticum dicoccoides
ACCTTGGGCTTCAACAAGAATGGAAATCATTTTGGGACCCCAAAACGGTGAGTAATAGTCCATGAAACGGGTCAGAATCGGCCAAAACTGCGAGTGTTGATACCGACACGTAAACACACCACAGGGTTCGTTACTCGTGGAAATCAATCCGGGACCTCAAAACAGTGACTAATAGTCCATGAAACAAGCCAGAATTGGCCAAAACTGTGAGTGTTGATGACCGACACGTAAGCGCACCTTGGGCTTCAACAAGAATGGAAATCATTTTGGGACCCCAAAACGGTGAGTAATAGTCCATGAAACGGGTCAGAATCGGCCAAAACTGCTAGTGTTGATGACCGACACGTAAACGCACCACAGGGTTCGTTACTCGTGTACATCACTCCGAGACTCCAAAACAATGAGTAATAGTCCATGAAATGGGTCAGAATCGACCAAAACTATGAGTGTTGATGACCAACACGTAAACGCACCACAGGGTTCGTCACTCGTGGACATCACTCCGGGACCCCAAAACAGTGAGTAATAGTCCATGAAACGGGGCAGAATCGGCCAAAACTATGAGTGTTGATGACACACGTAAGCGCACCTTGGGGTTCAACAAGATGTGAAATCACTTTGGGACCCCAAAACGGTGAGTAATAGTCCACGAAACGGGTTAGAATCGGCCAAAACTACGAGTGTTGATGACGGACACGTAAACCTACCCCAGGGTTTGTTACTCGTGGAAATCACTCCGACACCCCAAAACAGTGAGTAATAGTCCATGAAACGGGCCAGAATCGGCCAAAACTATGAGTGTTGATGACCGACACGTAAGCGCACCTTGGGGTCCAACAAGAATGGAAATCACTTTGGGATCCCAAAACTTTGAGTAATAGTCCACGAAACGGGTCAGAATCGGCCAAAACTGCGAGTGTTGATACCGACACGTAAACACACCACAGGGTTCGTTACTCGTGGAAATCAATCCGGGACCCCAAAAC
>NW_021307344.1:0-1260 GCF_002162155.2 Triticum dicoccoides
CCCACTTCATTCCATCCACCTCCTTCTCCAAGCTTTCGGCCATCTCCTCCTCCTCACCTCATTTCCACCATAGATTCAACAAAATTAAGTGGTGAAATTACCTTTTTTTGATAGGTAAGTAAGGGAAAGCTATCTTCATGATATAGATCTACTTTTTTTTCTCCCTAGCTCGCTCCAACAACGTGCACATGCACTTTTTGTGGCCTAGCTAGATCTATGTATGTTTGTGGTGTTGCATGTGTTTGTGGTGTTGCATATATGTTTGTGTTTGAAGGTACCGGTATTTGAAATATGCGATAGTTGCCAATATTTTGCCGGAATGTTTTGATTCATTTCCGTTTCGGCGAGAATTTTGGCACTATGCATTCTTTTTGGTGCTATTTTTAGGGAAGGTCATGCCAAATTTTTTCTTGGTTCTAACATATCGTTTTGCTCTACCCCGCAGGCGACCATGGTCCGCACGATGACTGAAGGCATCGTGAATAGGTTTTTGAGCTCCGCGAAGGCCGAGATGCTTCAAAAGAACGAGACGGAGATAAGATGTCCATGTCGAAGATGCAAGCTGAAGAGCCTTATTGCGCACCCGGATTCCGGGCAGGTGCAGGACCACCTGCTCTTGCGTGGTTTCATGGATGGCTATCGGTGGCAAGGTGATGAAGATGACTATCAAGTCGTCCATGGCCAGGGCCGGGCAAGAAATGAGGAAGGGCAACAAGACAAGTACCACCGCGGCGAGGGCGGACGAGAAGACGAAGAATCTCCAGGACATGATCACGACGGTGATGCTGTACACAGTCATCATGTAGAAGATGTCGTACATGATGATGAGGAAGATCAAGACGAAGGGAATGATCATGAAGATGAAGATGCCGGAGCAGACGACGATGGAGGCTGGGTGCAGGACCCTCATATTCAAGAGCTGCTTCTCAAGCGGACGGATAACGCAAGAGCTGCCGCCCGAGAGAAAGCCAAGCTGGATCAACTGGAGATAGACGCGGTTACTCCATTGTATGAAGGATGCAGGCCCGAGGATACCCGCCTGAAAGTAACGCTCATGGCTCTGGAGATGAAGGTAAAACACAAAATGACCGACGCATGCTTCGACGAGAACATGTCATTCTGGCACGAACGTCTTCCCAAGGGGAACAAGTGCCCGACCAGTTTCGAGGAGGCGAAGAAAATCGTGTGTCCTCTGGATTTACCGCATGTGAAATACCATGTGTGCATGAACAATTGCATCATTTATCGGGACGAGCACGC
>NW_021307345.1:0-904 GCF_002162155.2 Triticum dicoccoides
CCCTCAGGAAGGCAAGGCCGATACCGCGAAAGTGAGGCATTCTTGGCTAAAACTGGTCAGAGGAAACACCAACCCGTGCCCTCAAGATGCCAATGACGTGGTTGTGCAGCAGTACGCGCGGGCCTATCTTTGGTATGTACTAACCAAGGTAGTCTTCTCAGATGCAACTGGGAACTCAGCCCTCTGGATGTTCTTGGAGCCACTTAATAACTGGGATACCCAGTATAGCTGGGGTTCGGCCGCACTAGCATACTTGTATCGTCAGGTAAGAGATATTTGTAACCATTTATCTTGCATTTGTCATGCGCCTCCATATGTAACATGTTTGTTTGATTGCAGCTTGACTTGGCGTGTCGGAGGAAGGGAGGTACATCCTCATTGTCTGGGTTTGTTTGGAGCCTATCCGTGTGGATGTGGGAGCGGATCCCGGTTGGACGGCCCGATTTGAAGAACCCCCTCATGCCAAACCCACGAGGTAATCATGACGGCTTGCATGATGATGATCCATATCGGCGCCCTACGCTTGCTTACTATTGGGAACAAGTGACTGTCTACACAGGAAGCTCGCATGTGCGATACAAGTGCTATATGAACGAGCTGGACACCTTGACTGCTGAGCAGGTTTTGAGTAGTTCGATGAGATAAAATTTAGTCAAGAATGAAACTTATGTAGCTAACCATGTATCTCTTTGTTTTGCAGGTACATTGGTTGCCTTATGTGGAAGATCGTGACTTTGATCTTAATGAGATGTGCACGCGTGATAGCCATCTTTGGCGGGCGAGGTGCCCAATGATATGCTTCTTCGCAGTCGAGTGGCACTTTGTAGACCGTGTGGCAAGACAATTTGGAAAAAGACAAGGTATTCCAATTGAGGAGAGCAAGGAGGAAATGCTATCTCTGCAT
>NW_021307346.1:0-1098 GCF_002162155.2 Triticum dicoccoides
TTTGGGGGTGACAAGTAGTACTAAAAAGCAGTTTAGTCCCCAACTTAGCCCATAAACATCTCCAAAAGTGGCTAAGAAATTTAGTATCACGATCTGAAACAATAGTATTTGGCACACCATGCAAGCGAATAATTTCACGAAAGAACAAATCAGCAACATTAACAGCATCATCGCTTTTATGACATGGTATAAAGTGTGCCATTTTCGAGAATCTATCCACGACAACAAATATGCTATCCCTCCCCTTCTTTGTTCGAGGTAAACCTAAAACAAAGTCCATAGATATATCCTCCCAAGGAACACTAGGTACAGGCAAAGGCATATATAAACCATGGGGATTGAGTCGTGACTTAGCTTTTTGACATGTAGTGCAGCGAGCAATAAAACGCTCAACATCCCGTCTCATCTTTGGCCAAAAGAAATGCGTAGCAAGTACGTCCTCCGTCTTCTTCACGCCAAAGTGTCCCATTAATCCTCCTCCATGCCCCTCCTGCAACAACAAAAGACGAACAGAGCTAGCTGGAATGCATAGCTTGTTAGCACGAAACACAAATCCATCGTTAACGACGAACTTGTTCCACATTCTTCCTTCTTTACAATTCTGCATTACATCTTTAAAATCAGCATCATGCACATATTGATCTTTGATGGTCTCCAAACCAAATATTTTGAAGTCAAGTTGTGAAATCATAGTATAGCGGCGAGACAATGCATCAGCAATAACATTTTCTTTTCCCTTCTTGTGTTTAATGACATAAGGAAAAGTCTCAATGAATTCAACCCATTTAGCATGTCTACGATTCAGTTTAGCTTGACTTTTAATATGTTTCAAAGATTCATGATCAGAATGTATAACAAATTCTTTGGGCCATAAATAATGTTGCCATGTTTCTAAAGTCCGAACAAGAGCATATAATTCTTTATCATAAGTAGAATAATTCAGACTAGGCCCACTCAATTTTTCAGAAAAGTATGCAACAGGTTTGCCATCTTGTAATAACACACCGCCTAATCCAATTCCACTAGCATCACATTCAAGCTCAAAAGTCTTATTAAAATCAGGAAGTTGGAGTAAAGGAGCATGTGTCAACTTATCTT
>NW_021307347.1:0-1117 GCF_002162155.2 Triticum dicoccoides
TCACCGTTTTGGTGTCCCAAAGCGATTTCGATGGTTGTTGAACCCTAAGGTGCGCTTACGTGTCGGTCATCAACAAACGCAGTTTGGGCTGATTCTCGCCCGATTCTTGGACTATTACTCACCGTTTTGTGGTCCCAAAGCGATTTCCATAGTTGTTGAACCCAAAGGTGCGCTTACGTGTCGGTCATCAACACTCGCAGTTTTGGCCGATTTTGGCCCGTCTCTTGGACTATTACTCACTGTTTTGGGGTCCTGGAGTGATTTCCACGATTGACGAACCCTGGGGTGCGTTTGCGTGTCGATCATCAACACTCGCAGTTTTGGCCGATTCTGTCCCGTTTCGTGACTATTACCCAGTTTTGGGGCCCCGGAGTGATTTCCACAACTGACGAACCGCAGGGTGCGTTTACGTGTCAGTTATCAACACTCACAATTTTGGCCAATTCTGGTTCATTTCGTGCACTATTACTCACCGTTTTGGGGTCCAAGAGCGATTTCCATGATTGACGATCCCTGGGGTGCATATATGTGTCGGTCATCAACACTCGTAGTTTTGGCTGACTCTGCCCCGTTTCATGGATTATTACTCATTGTTTTGGGGTCCCGGAGCGATTTCCATAATTGACGCACCCCGGGGTGCGTTTACGTGTCGCTCACCAGCAATCCTAATTTTGTTCGATTCTGGGCTCTTCCTTGGACTATTACTCACCATTATGGGGTCCCAGAGCTATTTCCACATTCACAATCCCCGGGGTGCGTTTACGTGTACGTCGTCAGCAGTCGCAATTTTGGTTGATTCTGGCCCGTTTCATGGACTATTACTCACCGTTTTGGTGTCCCAAAGCGATTTCGATGGTTGTTGAACCCTAAGGTGCGCTTACGTGTCGGTCATCAACAAACGCAGTTTGGGCTGATTCTCGCCCGATTCTTGGACTATTACTCACCGTTTTGTGGTCCCAAAGCGATTTCCATAGTTGTTGAACCCAAAGGTGCGCTTACGTGTCGGTCATCAACACTCGCAGTTTTGGCCGATTTTGGCCCGTCTCTTGGACTATTACTCACTGTTTTGGGGTCCTGGAGTGATTTCCACGATTGACGAACCCTGGGGTGCGTTTGC
>NW_021307348.1:0-1222 GCF_002162155.2 Triticum dicoccoides
CGCTGATTGGGGATGTCTCCGTGTCGAACCCCGGGGGGACGGCAATGTGGTGCTGGTCGCCGGTGACGGGGTCCCACACAAGGAGCTGGAGACGCTTGCGAAGGTAGATGAGTGCCAGGCCATGGCGGCATCCAAGGGAGAAGAAGCGGTCGACCAAATCTTCGTGTTGCAAGGAGAAGCGCTCGGGCGAGACACGATCCGGGGCCTTGAGGGAAGGCATGAAGGAGAGCCCGTCGTCTACTTGGAAGAAACCGAGGAGGGGAGGGTTGCGGCGGTGGCGGCGGTGGAACCTTCGGCAGAAGCCTGGATCGGAGACGAGGGAGGCGTGGGGGAGGGAGGACGGCTATGGGGGAGGCGGAGGAGGATCTCGGAGAGGAGGTTTTCGTCCTCCAGCGGCGGCACCGCCGCCGGCGAGGGGCGGCGGCGGCGGAGGCTGCTCATCTCGCCCTACGATGTGGGATGCTTTTTTTTCCAGAAGAATGAGGTGTGGGACGTGGGTTATGCTTTTTGTGTAGGCCCTGAGAGTGAGAACGAAGAGCATAAAACTGGCCTGGACATTGGAAAGCCCACGATGGAGAGGACGTGTGTTTTTAGTCTGGTTGTAATGGTAGTATCGTAGCTAGTATCATGCATGCCAACTAGGCAATTTTGATGAAGTGTCATAGAATTAAATAAAGAAAAAAAGAGTTGAGTATCATATCATGATACCGTATCATAATAAATGCTATGACACTATGTGTCATGCATGACAATAAATAAAATAATATATGATACTAAGCATTAGGAAGGTAGTATCATACACTAGTATCATATGCATGATACTAGTATATGATACTCCCCATTACAACCAGCCTTAGGGGAATTTCAAAATGAATGCATATTTAACGCATGCGCACACACGCCTATATTCTATTTTTTTAATACATATGCATCTTGTAGGTGAGTTACAGATTATTTAATTTTATAAAAGAATACCTTCATTTTTGCGCTAGAAAAAGCGGACCCGCAATAGCAAATTGCAGGTCCAATTATCAGCATATTTGTTTTCTGTGTAACACAGGAATAAAAATATGCATTAAAAATATTACATAGTTCAAACACGTATATGTTTGATGTACAAAAAATCACGATATTATTTTAGATTTTAAAATATTATTTGCAATTTTTTGGTAAGCCGAGCTTCGTCGAGTCGGGTAGCTATTTTGAATTTCTGACACACGTG
>NW_021307349.1:0-927 GCF_002162155.2 Triticum dicoccoides
AGGAAATATAATAATAATCAATTTATTATTGCCTCTAGGGCATATTTCCAACAGTCTCCCACTTGCACTAGAGTCAATAATCTAGTTCACATCGATATGTGATTAACACTCAAGGTCACATCCCCATGTGACTAACACCCAAAGAGTTTACTAGAGTCAATAATCTAGTTCACATTTACCATGTGATTAACACTCGATGAGTTCTGGGTTTGATCATGTTATGCTTGTGAGAGAGGTTATAGTCAACGGGTCTGAACCTTTCAGATCCGTGTGTGCTTTACAAATCTCTATGTCATCTCCTAGATGCAGCTACCACGTTCTATTTGGAGCTATTCCAAATAACTATTCTACTTGGAGCTATTCTAAATTGTTGCTCCATTATACGTATCCGGTATCTCTACTCAGAGCTATCCAGATAGGTGTTAAGCTTGCATCGACGTAGCCCTTTACGACGAACTCTTTTACCACCTCCATAATTGAGAAAATTCCTTAGTCCACTAGTTACTAAGGATAACTTTGACCGCTGTCCTGTGATCCATTCTTGGATCACTCTTGTACCCCTTGACTGACTCATGGTAAAGCACACTTCAGGTGCGGTACACAGCATAGCATACTGTAGAGCCTATGTCTTAAGCATAGGGGACGACCTTCGTTCCTTTCTCTCTATTCTGCCATGGTCGAGCTTTAAGTCTTAACTTCATACCTTACAACTCAGGCAAGAACTCCTTCTTTGACTGATCCATCTTGAACACCTTCAAGATCACGTCAAGGCATGTGCTCATTTGAAAGTACTATTAAGCGTTTTGATCTATCCTTATAGATCTTGATGCTCAATGTTCAAGTAGCTTAATCCAGGTTTTCCATTGAAAACACTTTCCAAATAACCCTATATGCTTTCCAGAAATTCTACGTCATTTCCGATCATTA
>NW_021307350.1:0-2601 GCF_002162155.2 Triticum dicoccoides
AATCGAATCCGATTGGGCACCGATCATGGAGTTCACCGCTGCGGACATCTTTCAGCACTCGCCCTTTGGCGACATCCTGAATTCGCTAAAGTGTCTCTCTTTATCAGGAAAGCCCTGGCCGGATTATGGTCAGGACGGTTGAGATGCAGACGACGAAGAAATTCAAAGACCACCCACCACCCACTTCATAGCGACTGTCGATGACTTAACCGACATGCTAGACTTCGACTCCGAAGACATCGATGGTATGGACGACGATGCAGGATTCGATCAAGAACCAGCGCCTACAGGGCACTGGAAGGCCACCTCGTCATACGACATTTACATGGTGGACATCCCAAAGGATGGGAATGGCGATGGAACAATGGAGGACGACCCCTCCAAGAAACAGCCTAAGCGCCGGCGTCAGCGGCGCCGCTCTAAATCCCGCCACAGCAAAAATGGAGATTCTGGCACCGGAGACAATAACACCCCGGACAGTGCCGAAGACAACCCCTCCAGCAGGATTCAGCGCAGGAGGATGGAGAAGCCAGCCCTCATGAGAGAGCGGCAGCCAAAGAGGTAGAGGACGATAATTATATGCCTCCCTCCGAAGACGAGGCAAGCCTCGACGACGACGAATTTGTCGTGCCTGAGGATCCCGTCGAACAAGAGCGTTTCAAACACAGGCTCATGGCCACGGCAAGCAGCCTCAAGAAAAAGCAGCAACAGCTTAGAGCTAACGAAAACTTGCTAGCCGACAGGTGGACTGAAGTCCTTGCGGCCGAAGAGTATGAACTCGAACGCCCCTCCAAGAGCTACCCAAAACGCAGGCTGCTACCCCAATTAGAGGAGGAAGCACCTAAACCTACATCACCAGCGCATAATACGGCCGACCGGCCACCTCGTGGCCGCGACAGAGAGGCCTCTCGGCCCTACACTCAAGCCACACCCCTGCGCCGCTCAAAAAATACCAAGGTGCGGGAAAATGCGCCAGACCTGTGGGATATACTCGAGGACAAGGCAAGGCAAACAAGTTCGATCTACAGATCGCGTGGGCGCCCCACGATACGTGATGATAACCGTCACGACGGATATGGCAATTCCGGCCGGGCTGAACGCAGTAGACAAAGCTCGTTTGAGCAGCGTCGTGATATAGCCCAATACAGAGGCTCCGCACACCCACTATGCTTGACAGACGAAGTGATGGATCATCAAATCCCTGAGGGTTTCAAACCCGTAAACATTGAATCATACGATGGCACAACAGATCCTGCGGTTTGGATCGAGGACTATCTCCTTCACATCCACATGGCCCGTGGTGATGATCTACATGCCATCAAATACCTCCCACTCAAGCTTAAAGGACCAGCTCGACATTGGCTCAACAGCTTGCCAGCAGAATCAATTGGTTGTTGGGAAGACCTGGAAGCCGCATTCCTTGATAACTTCCAGGGCACATATGTGCGACCACCAGACGCTGATGACCTAAGCCACATAATTCAGCAGCCAGAAGAATCGGCCAGACAATTATGGACACGGTTCCTAACCAAGAAAAGTCAAATCATCGACTGTCCGGATGCAGAGGCCCTTGCAGCTTTCAAACACAACATCCGCGACAAGTGGCTTGCCCGACACCTAGGACAGGAAAAGCCAAAATCCATGGCAGCCCCCACAACACTCATGACCCACTTCTGCGCGGGAGAGGATAGCTGGCTAGCTCGTAGTAACAACATGACCAAGAGCCCTGGTAATTCGGATACCAAGGACACCAACGGCAGGTCGCGTCGCAACAAGCACAAGCGCTGCATTAATGGCGACAATACTGAGGATACGACAGTCAATGCCAGATTCAGAGGCTCTAAACCCGGTCAGCGGAAAAAGCCATTCAAAAGAAATACTCCGGGCCCGTCCAATTTGGACCGAATACTCGATCGCTCGTGCCAGATACACGGCACCCCCGAGAAGCCAGCCAATCACACCAACAGGGATTGTTGGGTGTTCAAGCAGGCAGGCAAGTTAACTGCCGAAAACAATGACAAGGGGCTGCATAGCGATGACGAGGAGGAGACCCGGCCGCCGAACAATAGAGGACAGAAGGGTTTTCCCCCACAAGTGCGGACGGTGAACATAATATACGCAACCCACATACCCAAAAGGGAGCGGAAGCGTGCACTCAGGGACGTATATGCGATGGAGCCAGTCGCCCCAAAGTTCAATCTGTGGTCCTCCTGTCCGATCACTTCCGATCGAAGGGACCACCCCACTAGCATCCGCCATGGCGGATTTGCCGCATTGGTTCTAGACCCAATCGTCGACGGATTTCACCTCACTAGAGTCCTGATGGACGGCGGCAGCAGCCTGAAGCTGCTTTATCAGGATACAGTGTGCAAGATGGGCATAGACCCCTCAAGGGTTAAACCCACAAAGACGACCTTCAAAGGCGTCATACCAGGTGTAGAGGCCAACTGTACAGGCTCAGTTACACTTGAAGTGGTCTTCGGATCCCCGGATAACTTCCGAAGCGAGGAGTTAATCTTCGACATAGTCCCGTTCCACAGCAGCTATCATGCACTGCTCGGACGAACCGCATTTGCAAAGTTCAATGCGGTGCCACACTAC
>NW_021307351.1:0-731 GCF_002162155.2 Triticum dicoccoides
TCTAATCAGATTGGATGGCAAAGATTTCTCATTTTATCTCCTTTCTATGAATGTAATAAAGCCGTAATATAATATACTAGAAAGTTTGACTTTACTTCGATTTAGAATAGCGTGCTTACTTTAATTTCTCAAAATAATTTGAGGGTTCTTTTTTATTTCGGATCGGAGTAGTATAATTGCTAGAAAATTCAGTATTTCATTGTGGAATTCTAAAATAAAGTAAGTCCCTTTTTTAAGTACATGCCAATCTAGTTATCCACCTCTCCCCATATCCATGCTTTTCTTTTATCGTAATTTCACTTGGGTAGGCCAAGATAGTCAGGTTATACTCTATATCAGAGCAAATTTCCTTTTTTTATTCAAGATATTTAATTTAATACTTTGAAAAATTAAAGCATGATTCCCCATAGAGATATGTACATAAAGGGGATCTTTGGATATAATGCTGTTCGGACCTAAAGTTTACCTATACACGGATTAAGCATAAAGCCATAATATTTTATTATGCCATTGAAGGGGGGGGGGAGATAATACCGATTTAAGAGTAGTTCACTACTGAAATAAAAAAAAAGAGAATTCTAGTTAACTGTTCCAATTTGTTCTGAATTTTGCAGCCTGTGAATAGAAATCCAATTTTTCTTCTTTTTCATCTCAATAGAAAGAAATGGGAAGTTTTATTGTGTTAACAATGTATGTTTTAAGATAGAATCTATCGAGGAGAATAATAGAAA
>NW_021307352.1:0-1074 GCF_002162155.2 Triticum dicoccoides
GCCGTCCATTTGGTTGCCGGAATGGCAAAAAGCACTTTCGCCGCCGTCTCGGGCCTCGCCGGCGTCATGTCGCCGGTGGGGTTTGACCTGTCCGACCTGAGGTTTGACCCCCCAGGGTCACTGACGCGTGGGCCCTGTCGGTCAGATGGTTAGATTAGCGCTAACCACTGTTAGTTAACCCCTGACACTGACCAGTGGGCCCCAGCGCCACTAATTAGTAATTAGAATTAATTTAACCCTGTTTAACCCCCCTGTCACTGACGTGTGGGCCCCACACGTCAGGTTTGACTCCAGCCAGCCGCAGTTGACCACTGACGTCATGCTGACGTCATGCTGGCGCAATAATTATAATTTCTGGATTTAAATTAAATCAGGAAATTCCAGAATATTATTTAAACTTCAAAAATTCATAACTTTTATTCTGTAACTCCAAATTGGACAAATTATATATGAAAAATGATCAGAAAGATCCAATCTATCCATCTGTACTATTTTCATGCATGATCAAACAAGTTAAATTGATGTTTTTAACAGAACAAGGAAAAGCACTTTAAAAGGCCATGTTTGAGTTTGTAATTTGAATCTTTGATTCAAATTTGTTCAAACCCTTCTGGTTTTAGTTTCATTAGCCCAACACACTCATATTGCCATGTTTCATGCATGCATCATATTGTTGCATACTGTTTGGTAATGTTTGTGTATCGGTGCTCTCTGCGGCAGGTTCTGTCCCCGAAGAGTACCCTGATTACCCTAACGAAGAACCGTATCAGTGCATCGAACCATCAGGCAAGCAACCAACCATTTGATCATATCGATACAATCCCATGTTCTCGCTCCTGCTCTCTTTTACTGCATTAAGACAACGCGTTTCAAACTGCTGTGTGCTACGATAGTTGAACCCATTTCCTCTGCATGACCTGTCATTGCCACAGTAACTAGATGAAACCCACTAGCATGTGTAGGAGTTGCTTGAGCCATATGTATGTGTTGTTCCTACCTTGCTATGCCTGCTATGCTTAGAGTCGTGTCAGGTCTGGTTCATCTGGGTGATGGGCTGGAGTGAAATGATTATGT
>NW_021307353.1:0-1250 GCF_002162155.2 Triticum dicoccoides
CTTTGGTCAGAGCGTAGCTGGCACGACCTTGAAACCATTCCGGATGCCGGTCATCAGGGTCTTTCAAACGTTGCTGGTCCTGCCGTGCTTCCTTTGTATCATTTGTCTTCCCATACACGCCCAAGAAGCTTAGGAGGTTCACGCAAATATTCTTCGTAACGTGCATCACGTCGATTGCAGAGCGGACATCTAGGACTTTCCAATATTCTAGCTCCCAGAATATAGATTTCTTCTTCCACATGGCTGCGTGCCCGTCAGCTCCCTTCGGAACTGATTGTCCGCCAGGACCCTTTCCAAAGATGACTTTCAAATCCTTGACCATATCAAATACCTCAGCACCAGTGCGTTCCGCAGGCTTCGGCCGGTGATCTGCCTTGCCGTTGTAATGCTTGCCCTTCTTTCTTACTGGATGAATTTTCAGAAGAAATCGACGATGCCCAAGGTACACGTTCTTCTTACAATTTGGCAAATGTACACTTTCAGTCTCATGTAAGCAGTGCGTGCATGCATTGTATCCCTTATTTGAAAGTCCCGAAAGGTTACTAAGAGCAGGCCAATCGTTGATGGTTACGAAAAGCAACGCTCGTAGGTCAAATTCCTCTTGTTTGTGCTCATCCCACACACGGACACCACCCCACAGCTGTAAAAGTTCATCAACTAATGGCCTTAGGTACACATCGATGTCGTTGCCGGGTTGCTTCGGACCTTGGATGAGCACTGGCATCATAATGAACTTCCGCTTCATGCACAACCAAGGAGGAAGGTTGTAGATGCATAGAGTCACGGGCCAGGTGCTATGGCTGGACCTCTGCTCGCCAAAAGGATTCATGCCATCCGTACTTAGAGCAAATCTTATGTTCCTTGCGTCAGCTGCAAAATCTTTGAACCATCTGTCGATCTTTCTCCATTGCGTTCCATCTGCGGTGTGTCTCAACTCCCCGTCCGACTTACGGTCCTCTTTGTGCCATCGCAACAACTTGGCATGCTCTTTGTTCCTGAACAGACGTTTCAACCGTGGTATTATAGGAGCATACCACATCACCTTGGCGGGAACCCTCTTCCTGGGTTTCTGGCCCTCAACATCGTCACCAGGGTCATCGCCTCTGATCTTATAACGCAATGCAGTGCATACCGGGCATTCATTCAAATTCTCGTATTCACCGCGGTAGAGGATGCAGTCGTTGATGCATGCATGTATCTTCAGAACCTCTAAACCTAGAGGGCAGACAACCTTCTTTGCTTCGTACGTA
>NW_021307354.1:0-1342 GCF_002162155.2 Triticum dicoccoides
AAAACAATGACCTTTCAGTGACCAATAATCAAGGTCATAAGTTGACATATTTTTTGTAGTGCCAGTGTATTTAACTCTGATTATTATTTTTGACTACGACACTTGTTCGACAAGGGAATAATTTATCATCCAGAAGATACGTGTTGTTCTTCTAATTAAAAGCATTAAACAGTGGCTGAAAACAAGCGTGACACTTTTTCGCAGAAAGAAAAAAAAGCAAGCGTGAGACATAAAATGGTCGCCTTTTAAGCGGCTAGACAGATAGATATAGATAGATGGGTACACACGGTGAATTGTTGCATCATCATCGTCTATTGGTCACACACAGTTCACCGGAGATGGGGCCAAAAAGGCCCTCCCTCTGCTCGGTCAAGATAAGCCAGAGGTGAAACTGAAGCGCGGAGGCCCCGCTCCGGGCCCACGTAGCTGCTCGCGTCCGTAGCCCCACGTTCCCTCCGTGTGGCTCTAGCGCGAGCGTTAGCGCTCTGGTTTGGCTCCACCGCGAGCCACGCCACGCACCCACCCTGGCATGAGATGCGTCGTACTAGGAGGCATCAACCTCCCTCTTATATGCCTCGAAAGCACAAGAAGGGCCCAGAGGAGCAATTCTTTTTACTGCAAGAAAGCGTCTCCTTCCTTCCTCATCGTGCTAGGCAAAGTCGAGCAGTGCGGAAGAGCACAACACCGCACAAGACATCAATGGTGTCCACAACTGAGTCCGTCCGGGAGGAAGATCACGAGGATTGTGCAGTCGAGGCGGGAGGTGGACACCATTGATGTCCGGTGCGGTGTTGTGCTGTTCCGCGCTGCTCGACGCTGCCTCACACGACGAGGAAGAAAGGATATGCTCTCTCGCAACACAAACAATTTGCTCCTCTTCGCCCCACTTCTGCTTTAGAGGTGTATAAGAGGGGGTGGACGTCGCCTTCTACGACGCATGTCATGCTAGGGCAGACGCGTGGCCTGGCTTGCGGCGTAGCCGAGCTCAGAGCTGTAATGCTCGCGCTACAGCTGGACAACACACGAAGCCCGTGGCCTGGGGAGTACGTGGAGTTACGGGCATGAGGGGTTGTGGTTGCGTGGCCCCGAAGCGGTGCCTCCACGCTCTAGTTTCTCCTCCTCTGGCTTGTCCAGGTCGAGCAGAGGGAGGAGATTTTTGGCCCAGCTCCGGCGAACTACGTGTGATCAACAGACAATGACGATGCGACAACTCACCGTGTATACCTATCTATCTCTATCTATCTGTCTAGCCGCTTAAAAGGCAACCGTCTTCTGTCTTGTGCTTCTTCTTTTTTTTGGGAGAAGTCTCACGCTTGTTTTCGGCTACCGTTTAATGCTTTAT
>NW_021307355.1:0-553 GCF_002162155.2 Triticum dicoccoides
GCTATAGAGCTAGTTCAACTCTAGTGTAAAATTATTTGTACTAGGCTATAGAGCTAGTTCAACTCTAGTGTAAAATTATTTGAACTAGCTTATAGAGCTAGTTCAACTCTAGTGTAAAATTATTTGTACTTGTCTATAGAGCTAGTTCAACTCTAGTGTAAAATTATTTCAACTAGCTTATAGAGCTAGTTCAACTCTAGTTTAAAATTATTTGTACTAGGCTATAGAGCTAGTTCAACTCTAGTGTAAAATTATTTGAACTAGCTTATAGAGCTAGTTCAACTCTAGTGTAAAATTATTTGTACTTGTCTATAGAGCTAGTTCAACTCTAGTGTAAAATTATTTCAACTAGCTTATAGAGCTAGTTCAACTCTAGTTTAAAATTATTTGTACTAGGCTATAGAGCTAGTTCAACTGTAGTGTAAAATTATTTGAACTATCTTATAGAGCTAGTTCAGCTCTAGTGTAAAATTATTTGTACTAGGCTATCGAGCTAGTTCAACTCTAGTGTAAAATTACATATACTAGCTTATATAGCTAGTTCAACTCTAGT
>NW_021307356.1:0-1537 GCF_002162155.2 Triticum dicoccoides
CTTCCTCCCCACCGACCCACGGCCCTCCGGAAGCCCCGCAACGCCGCCACCATCGCCGTTCCGTCGCCGGCCACCGAAGCTCGCCGCCGTTCGATTCGCCGCCGACAGGACATCCCCGAGCCCACTGACCAACCCTGCGGAACCGCGGTGAGCTCCTCTGCCGTTCGCCCTTTTTTCCCGTCGCTCCGCACACTCCCTAGCGCTAGCGCTGCCGTGCCCGAAGCTCGCCGCCGCCGCGCCTCATCGCCGGCGTGGCTAGAGCCACCACAGCTCGAATCCGAGCACACCGCTGTGCTCAGAGAACTCCCAGGAGCCCGTAGCGCCCACCAGCCCCTCCTCCCATGCACCATAGCGCCATCTCCGTTGTTGCCCGAGCTCCGGCCGCCGCCGCGAGCTCGACTCCGGCGAGTACAGCGCACCCCGTCCGCTCCTTCCTGCTCCGTTGGATGCGGAAGAGCACGGGCTACGCCCCGGTGGTCTCCGCGAGTCCAGCCGCCGCCTGTAGCTCAAGTCCGGCGAGCTCCCGCCGCAGTTTTGGTCGTCGCCGGCCGAACTCCGGCGAAGTCGACGTGGCTTAGTTAATTAGTCACTAACCCCCCACCTACCGACGCTGACAAGTGGGCCCCAGGGCTTAGTCAAAGCTAACCAGCCCGGGTCAACGCGGGATTAGTCCCTGTGTCACTGACGTGTGGACCCCACACGTCAGGTTTGACCCGGGGCAGCCCTGTTGACTTGCTGATGCAAGCATGACGCAGTGCTGATGTCATAACTCATTTTCTGGATTTAACTTAATTCTGAAATTCCAGAAAATAACTAAAACTTCAATAAATCATAGAAAATTAACCGTAACTCCAAATTAAATAAATTATATATGAAAAATTATCAGAAAAATTCAAGGAATCCATCTGTACCATTTTCATGCATGTTAGAACAACTTATAGCTGCTGTGTAGCACAAATCAATTAAATGGCATTTGAATAATCACATATGGAGTTTGAATTTGAATCTTGTATTCAAACCAACTTCATTTAATCTGTTGCTAGTTGCATTAGCCCAAAACACATTCTTATTGCCATGTCATAGCATGCATCATATTGTGCATTGCATTGATTGTGTTTCTTCTGTGTTTGCCGGTGTTGTTCCCCCTCGGTAGACGTTGTATCGACGATGTGATCGTTGACACTGATGAAGACTCAATGCTATCTTCAGAAGTGCCAGGCAAGCAAAACCCCCTTGTTCATTCCGATAAAATCCCACTCTCTCGCTCCTGCTCTCTTTTACTGCATTAGGACAACATCGATTCATCTGTTACTTGCTGCGGTAGCTGAACCCCTTTATCCTTTGCATGACCTGTCATTCCACAGTAAATAGATGAAACCCACTAGCATGAGTAGGAGTTGTTTGAGCCCTGTTGTGCCTACTCATTCATGTTTGTTTGTCATGCCTGCTACTGCTTAGAGTTGAGTCAGGTCTGATTCATCGGGGATGAATCAGAGGTGTGTGAACATGTCCTACTGTGTGTGAGCTAAGTGTGTGA
>NW_021307357.1:0-2714 GCF_002162155.2 Triticum dicoccoides
ACGCGAATAGAACGTTCCTTCACAACTCCCTTTGTATGGAACAAATTATGCCTCTGATTTTGCTCAGCTTGTGTAACCTGCACACTCAAAACACGTTGAGCAACTAAACATTCATACCTGTCAGCATCTTCAGGAGCCATGTATTGCGTCTCATGATCAGAATCGTCTCCACCGTGTTCGTCACGTGTAATAAGAGCCAAAGTCTCCTCATCATAGTCACTAGCAGACTCATACCCACCATCCTCAGTAACAATCATCACACACTTAGATGGGCATTCTCTCGCATAATGACCTCCACCCTTGCAACGTCGACAAATAATATCATGTGTTTGCCCTGCTGATGCCATGGATGAAGAAGAACTCGTTGCAGGCCCAGAAGGTGTGCTCTTTGCAGATAGTGGTGATTGTGCCTGCTTTATTGTATCACGGTTGGAGGTGGCAGCCGACGGAGGCGCCGGTGTAGCAGAACGTGTGGAAGTAGATGATGCACGTGGTGTCCATGATGAAGGTCGACCTGCAGAAAAGTTAGTCCGCGCCAATGCCTGTCGATCCTGCACTTCACGTTCAGCTTTACAAGCAAGATGGCATAAATGAGTGATATTATTATAATCCTTATAGTCTAGAATGGTCTGAATCTCTCTATTTAATCCACCCAGAAAACGTGCAAGCATAGCTTCATTCTCCTCAACAATACCACATCTAATCAAGCCAGTTTGTAATTCCTGATAATATTCTTCTACCGTATTTTTTCCTTGTCTTAAGCACCGCAATTTTTGAAGTAATTCACGTTGATAATATGGTGGAACCCAACGAGTACGCATAGCAGTTTTCAAAGCAGCCCAAGTAGCTGGAACAGGATATAATCGACAATGTTCAGACCACCAAACACATGCAAAGCTAGTGAAAGCACAAACAGCAGCAGGAACACGTCTCTCCTCAGGATATTGTAAACATGTAAATCGTTGTTCAGTTTCTAACTCCCAAGTAAGATATATATCAGGAACATATCTACCCTCAAATGGTGGAATGTTCAATTTCAGTTTAGGGAGATGGTCATGATCTCATACCTGAGGGTGAGCCCTAACATTGCCATTATTTGCATGTGGACGACCTGGTGGTCGTGGTGCTGGTGTTTGCACGTAGTTCTGATTTTGATCAACCTCATCCTCGTAATCTCCCACATAATCAACCTCCTCCACATCAGCAACAGGAGCCACAAAAGTATCAACAGCAGCACCAGCAGTTTGGCCAGGCTGAAGAGGGACATGGCTCGCTCGACGGAGGGCTGTTTCCCGGTGTGGAGGTAGTCGTTGTTGTTGTTTTTGCAGAGGTGCGGCAGGTGCAGTCGGTGGTGGTGGTGGAAAACGTGAAAGCAATTCAGTAAACTTGTTATCGAGCTTTGTTTCAAACGTCTTCTCCATGCCATCTATCTTCTCCATGGCCTCGTCAAATCTGTTTAGCACATCTTGCACCTGTCCACTCATCATTTGCTGAAACTGATAGAGGCAAAGGTGTCCCGTCTTTCGATGAGATGATGGATATCGCTTTGGTGGCAGTCGACTTTGATGATCCGACTACGAACGTGCTAGGACGTCGCGCCTTAGCAATCGCTAAACCAACTCCGAGAGGTTATTGACCACGCCGGAGCACGATCAACCTGACCACGAGGGTCTGTTTCCTGCAAGCAAACAAAGAACAAGCAAGAAACTGAGATTGCAATCTGGATATTGCGAATATAAGATGAAAGCTTTATTGATCAAGGTGGGGTTCTGTGACGCCTTTGTCTGGTCGTTGAACACAAACGAAGTACGCGAAGTTGCAGCTATGGCGAACTTTAATCTAAAAAACCCCAAAATCTAAACGATGCCCTAAGGGCTGTATGTATGGAGGAAGAGAGGGGAATTTCGTGGCCCTTGGTGGAGGGGTCCGAAATCAACCCTGTCTCTTGTTTCCCCACACATACGGACTCTAAAAATAGCCTATACTTATGTATTTCGAAATTACATGGGCCTGGCCCAATAATAAGGTGACGCAGCACCTATAATAACCTCGGGACGAAATTTATGAAGTGGCATCTTGTATATTTCGTCCAAGGCTTCATGCGCCCATTATGGTGGCTTCAAAGTCCTGAAATCATCACTTGTAACTCCGTTCTTGTTCCCCTTGCGCATGCCATCATCTCCATGCTTGTTCTTGCTCCAATGTTCATCCTTCTCCAAGCTAGGCTGATGAGGACATGGCTACCTTGGATATGACCAAAAATATTACATATATGCATATTTGTCAGGTGATTTCTAGTGCAAACTATTCAATAATCTATTTATGTTATCCAGAACAAAAATACTTCACACACTTTTGTGTTTTGTCTAATTGCAGGTGTATGGGACATTTGTACAATCCACATATGAAGATAAGGAAGAAAGAGATGTTTATTTGCTGTCCAAAAAGTTCTCTCACGTCACTTTTGGCCCAAGAGAAGATAGAGTCCAAGTCTCTCACGTTCTGGATTCAGATTCGGACTGCACAGACATACCTGACTCAAAACGCACACAAGTTTTTCATACGGACTCCGAATTGGGTGATTCTTTTTTTGTTGGAAACTAGATTTCGTGCACTTTCCAACCCAATTGGAATCACCTTCAAATTCGTCCGGAGCGTTGAGTTGTGGACGAAACAATCTGATGCTGCAGCAGAATCCGAGTCAAACTACAAGT
>NW_021307358.1:0-2714 GCF_002162155.2 Triticum dicoccoides
ACGCGAATAGAACGTTCCTTCACAACTCCCTTTGTATGGAACAAATTATGCCTCTGATTTTGCTCAGCTTGTGTAACCTGCACACTCAAAACACGTTGAGCAACTAAACATTCATACCTGTCAGCATCTTCAGGAGCCATGTATTGCGTCTCATGATCAGAATCGTCTCCACCGTGTTCGTCACGTGTAATAAGAGCCAAAGTCTCCTCATCATAGTCACTAGCAGACTCATACCCACCATCCTCAGTAACAATCATCACACACTTAGATGGGCATTCTCTCGCATAATGACCTCCACCCTTGCAACGTCGACAAATAATATCATGTGTTTGCCCTGCTGATGCCATGGATGAAGAAGAACTCGTTGCAGGCCCAGAAGGTGTGCTCTTTGCAGATAGTGGTGATTGTGCCTGCTTTATTGTATCACGGTTGGAGGTGGCAGCCGACGGAGGCGCCGGTGTAGCAGAACGTGTGGAAGTAGATGATGCACGTGGTGTCCATGATGAAGGTCGACCTGCAGAAAAGTTAGTCCGCGCCAATGCCTGTCGATCCTGCACTTCACGTTCAGCTTTACAAGCAAGATGGCATAAATGAGTGATATTATTATAATCCTTATAGTCTAGAATGGTCTGAATCTCTCTATTTAATCCACCCAGAAAACGTGCAAGCATAGCTTCATTCTCCTCAACAATACCACATCTAATCAAGCCAGTTTGTAATTCCTGATAATATTCTTCTACCGTATTTTTTCCTTGTCTTAAGCACCGCAATTTTTGAAGTAATTCACGTTGATAATATGGTGGAACCCAACGAGTACGCATAGCAGTTTTCAAAGCAGCCCAAGTAGCTGGAACAGGATATAATCGACAATGTTCAGACCACCAAACACATGCAAAGCTAGTGAAAGCACAAACAGCAGCAGGAACACGTCTCTCCTCAGGATATTGTAAACATGTAAATCGTTGTTCAGTTTCTAACTCCCAAGTAAGATATATATCAGGAACATATCTACCCTCAAATGGTGGAATGTTCAATTTCAGTTTAGGGAGATGGTCATGATCTCATACCTGAGGGTGAGCCCTAACATTGCCATTATTTGCATGTGGACGACCTGGTGGTCGTGGTGCTGGTGTTTGCACGTAGTTCTGATTTTGATCAACCTCATCCTCGTAATCTCCCACATAATCAACCTCCTCCACATCAGCAACAGGAGCCACAAAAGTATCAACAGCAGCACCAGCAGTTTGGCCAGGCTGAAGAGGGACATGGCTCGCTCGACGGAGGGCTGTTTCCCGGTGTGGAGGTAGTCGTTGTTGTTGTTTTTGCAGAGGTGCGGCAGGTGCAGTCGGTGGTGGTGGTGGAAAACGTGAAAGCAATTCAGTAAACTTGTTATCGAGCTTTGTTTCAAACGTCTTCTCCATGCCATCTATCTTCTCCATGGCCTCGTCAAATCTGTTTAGCACATCTTGCACCTGTCCACTCATCATTTGCTGAAACTGATAGAGGCAAAGGTGTCCCGTCTTTCGATGAGATGATGGATATCGCTTTGGTGGCAGTCGACTTTGACGATCCGACTACGAACGTGCTAGGACGTCGCGCCTTAGCAATCGCTAAACCAACTCCGAGAGGTTATTGACCACGCCGGAGCACGATCAACCTGACCACGAGGGTCTGTTTCCTGCAAGCAAACAAAGAACAAGCAAGAAACTGAGATTGCAATCTGGATATTGCAAATATAAGATGAAAGCTTTATTGATCAAGGTGGGGTTCTGTGACGCCTTTGTCTGGTCGTTGAACACAAACGAAGTACGCGAAGTTGCAGCTATGGCGAACTTTAATCTAAAAAACCCCAAAATCTAAACGATGCCCTAAGGGCTGTATATATGGAGGAAGAGAGGGGAATTTCGTGGCCCTTGGTGGAGGGGTCCGAAATCAACCCTGTCTCTTGTTTCCCCACACATACGGACTCTAAAAATAGCCTATACTTATGTATTTCGAAATTACATGGGCCTGGCCCAATAATAAGGTGACGCAGCACCTATAATAACCTCGGGACGAAATTTATGAAGTGGCATCTTGTATATTTCGTCCAAGGCTTCATGCGCCCATTATGGTGGCTTCAAAGTCCTGAAATCATCACTTGTAACTCCGTTCTTGTTCCCCTTGCGCATGCCATCATCTCCATGCTTGTTCTTGCTCCAATGTTCATCCTTCTCCAAGCTAGGCTGATGAGGACATGGCTACCTTGGATATGACCAAAAATATTACATATATGCATATTTGTCAGGTGATTTCTAGTGCAAACTATTCAATAATCTATTTATGTTATCCAGAACAAAAATACTTCACACACTTTTGTGTTTTGTCTAATTGCAGGTGTATGGGACATTTGTACAATCCACATATGAAGATAAGGAAGAAAGAGATGTTTATTTGCTGTCCAAAAAGTTCTCTCACGTCACTTTTGGCCCAAGAGAAGATAGAGTCCAAGTCTCTCACGTTCTGGATTCAGATTCGGACTGCACAGACATACCTGACTCAAAACGCACACAAGTTTTTCATACGGACTCCGAATTGGGTGATTCTTTTTTTGTTGGAAACTAGATTTCGTGCACTTTCCAACCCAATTGGAATCACCTTCAAATTCGTCCGGAGCGTTGAGTTGTGGACGAAACAATCTGATGCTGCAGCAGAATCCGAGTCAAACTACAAGT
>NW_021307359.1:0-1278 GCF_002162155.2 Triticum dicoccoides
AAACAAGACGGTGGTCGCGCTAGTTTTACTCTACGGGACGCAACGAGTGCAACGGACGCAGGCGTGGGACCAAAAGGTCACCGGAGCTTCACCGGCGACGAGCCCGTGCGGCGGAGCGTCTCGGCTCCGGTAGAGGGGGCGGCTAGAGCTCGAAATCGAGCTTGGGGTTAGGGGGAAACGGAGCAGGGACTCACGGGGATCGTGCAGGGAGGGTCAGCGAGCTCGGGGGCGCGCCGGAGTGGCCGAATTCGACGGAGAAGATCCTCGGCGGCCGGCGAGGGGGAAAACGTCGGGGGCGGCGTTCCGGGGCTCTTCTGGTCGCGTGAGACGACGAGGAGGACGAGGGAGGACTTGCGGAGCTCTGGGAGGCGTTGGGGAGGCGAGAGGGGGATGGTGGCCGCGGCGAACGGCGTCGGTGGCGACGGCTGTGTTCGGGTTCGGGCGAGAGAGGAAGAGCAGAGGGGCGGGGCCTCGAGGAAGAGTGAGAGGGGTCCGAGGGGGCTGCGTGGTGTCGCGGGAGGGAACCAGGGGAGGAGGAGGCAGCCAGGCAGGGAGGAGGTGGCCGGGGCGCGTGGCCGCGCGCGCCGGGCGCGTGCCCGCGTCCTTCTGGCGAGGGAAGAAGACGACAGGGGGGTAGCGGTGGCGGGCTGGGCCAGCGGGAGGAGCTGGGCCGGGCAGGTAAGCAGTAAGTGGCCCAGGTGGCCGTCTCCCTTTTTATTTTTGCTCTGTTTTATTTTTTTAATCATTGTTTTCTATTTGTTTCAATCTGTTTTGATTTAGTTCAAACACTAAATCATTTTTGTTTCTTCCAATAATTTTTGCAGGGACTGAAAGTAATATTCTAGAGCCCCTCACAAAATATCAGAATTATTGAAGCATTAAAAAAATATATGTAACATATATTTGCTCCAACTCAAATACGATATATATTAGTTCAAAGATCCAAAATGACATGGAAAAATGTGCATCATCTCTGGTTACTGTTTCCAGCATTTTTCCAAAGATGATGAACATTTTTGAAAGCCACTTGGATTGACTGAAAATATTTTAGGTGAACCTGGTGAATTCTTAAAATGCTAGGGTTTGGACAATCCCCATTTCAACTTTCTGTAAAAGTAAACATGATGCATCACCAAAGGCTAGTACTAGTGCAATGCCAGAAGCTAGGGATGTGACAACTCACCCCCACTAAACAAGAATCTCGTCTCGAGATTCAAGCGTAGGGTAAGGTGAAAGGTAAACGCAACTAGCACAATCTTCACGATCCAGGGTGCACTT
>NW_021307360.1:0-3092 GCF_002162155.2 Triticum dicoccoides
TAGAAGCAATAGACGGCATAAACGACAACGATGCTACGATGGAGATCAAGGTGTCGCGCCGGTGACGATGGTGATCATGGAGGTGCTTCGGAGATGGAGATCACAAGCACAAGATGATGATGGCCATATCATATCACTTATATTGATTGCATGTGATGTTTATCTTTTATGCATCTTATCTTGCTTTGATTGACGGTAGAATTATAAGATGATCTCTCACTAAATTTCAAGATAAAAGTGTTCTGCCTGAGTATGCACCGTTGCCAAAGTTCATCGTGCCCAGACACCACGTGATGATCGGGTGTGATAAGCTCTACGTCCATCTACAACAGGTGCAAGCCAGTTTTGCACACGCAGAATACTCAGGTTAAACTTGACGAGCCTAGCATATGTAGATATGGCCTCAGAACACTGAGACCGAAAGGTCGAGCGTGAATCATATAGTAGATATGATCAACATAGTGATGTTCACCATTGAAAACTACTCCATTTCACGTGATGATCGGTTATGGTTTAGTTGATTCGGAACACGTGATCACTTAGAGAATTAGAGAGATGTCTTTCTAAGTGGGAGTTCTTAAGTAATATGATTAATTGAACTTTAATTTATCATGAACTTAGTCCTAGTAGTATTTTGCAAATTATGTTGTAGATCAATAGCTCACGTTGTTGCTTCCCTATGTTTTTATATGTGTTCCTAGACAAAACTAAGTTGAAAGATGTTAGTAGCAATGATGCGGACTTGGTCCGTGATCTGAGGTTTATCCTCATTGTTGCATAGAAGAATTATGTCCTTGATGCACCGCTAGGTGACAGACCTATTGCAGGAGCAGATGCAGACGTTATGAACGTTTGGCTAGCTCAATATGATGACTACTTGATAGCTTTGTGCACCATGCTTTATGGCTTAGAATCGGAACTTCAAAGACGTTTTGAATGTCATGGACCATATGAGATGTTCCAGGACTTGAAGTTAATATTTCAAGAAAATACCCGAGTTGAGAGATATGAAGTCTCCAACAAGTTCTATAGCTAAAAGATGGAGGAGAATCGCTCAACTAGTGAGCATGTGCTCAGATTGTCTGGGTACTACAATCGCTTGAATCAAGTGGGAGTTAATCTTCCAGATAAGATAGTGATTGACAGAATTCTCTAGTCACCACCACCAAGTTAGTAGAACTTCGTGATGAACTATAATATGCAAGGGATGATGAAAACAATTCCCAAGCTCTTTGCGATGCAAAAATCGGTGAAGGTAGAAATCAAAGAAAAACATCAAAGTATTGATGGTGGACAAGATCACTAGTTTCAAGAAAAAGGGCAAAGGGAAGAAGGGGGACTTCAAGAAGAACATCAAGCAAGTTGCTGCTCAAGTGAAGAAGCCCAAGTCTGGACCTAAGCCTAAGACTAAGTGATTCTACTGCAAAGGGGCTGGTCACAGGAAGTGGAACAACCCCAAGTATTTGGCGGATAAGAAGGATGGCAAAGTGAACATAGGTATATTTGATATACATGTCATTGATGTGTACTTTACTAGTGTTTATAGCAACCCCTTGGTATTTGATACTGGTTCAGTTGCTAAGAGTAGTAACTCGAAACGGGAGTTGCAGAATAAACAGGAACTAGTTGAGGGTGAGGTGACGATGTGTGTTGGAAGTAGTTCCAAGATTGATATGATCATCATCGCACACTCCCTATACTTTCGGGATTAGTGTTGAACCTAAATAAGTGTTATTTGGTGTTTGCGTTGAGCATGAATGTGATTTGATCATGTTTATTGCAATACAGTTATTCATGTAAGTTAGAGAATAATTGTTGTTCTGTTTACATTAATAAAACCTTCTGTGGTCATACACCCAATGAAAATGGTTTGTTGGATCTTGATCGTGTGATACACATGTTCATAATATTGAAGCCAAAAGATGTAAAGTAAATAATGATAGTTCAACTTATTTGTGGCACTACCGTTTAGGTCATATTGGTGTAAAGCGCATGAAGAAACTCCATGTTGATGGGCTTTTGGAATCACTTGATTATGAATCACTTGATGCTTGCGAACCATGCCTCATGCGAACAATGGAGCGAGCAACAGATTTGTTGGAAATAATACATACTGATGTATGCGATCCAATGAGTGTTGATGCTCGTGGCAAGTATCATTATTTTCTGACCTTCACAGATGATTTGAGCAGATATGGGTATATCTACTTAATGAAACACAAGTCTGAAACATTTGAAAAGTTCAAAGAATTTCAGAGTGAAGTGGAGAATCATCGTAACAAGAAAATAAAGTTTCTACGATCTGATCGTGGAGGAGAATATTTGAGTTACGAGTTTGGCCTTCATATAAAACAATGTGGAATAGTTTCACAGCTCACGCCACATGGAACACCACAACATAATGGTGTGTCCGAACGTCATAACCGCACTTTATTGGATATGGTGCGATCTATGATGTATCTTACCGATTTACCACTGTCGTTTTGGGGTTATGCATTAGAGACAGTTGCATTCACTTTAAATAGGGCACCATCAAAATCCGTTTGAGAGACGCGTTATGAACTGTGGTTTGGCAAGAAACCAAAGTTGTCATTTCTTAAAGTTTGGGACTACGATGCTTATGTGAAAAAGTTTCAACCTGATAAGCTTGAACCCAAATCGGAGAAGTGCGTCTTCATAGAATACCCAAAGGAAACTATTGGGTACACCTTCTATCACAGATCCGAAAGCAAGATATTCATTGCTAAGATGGATCCTTTCTAGAGAAGGAGTTTCTCTCGAAAGAAGTGAGTGGGAGAAAAGTAGAACTTGATAAGGTAATAGTACATTTTCCTGAATTGGAAAATAGTTCATCGTTGAAACCAGTTCCAGTGATTCCTACACCAATTAGTGAGAAAGCTAATGATGATGATCATGAAACTTCAGATCAAGTTATTACAGAACCTCGTAGGTCTTCCAGAGTATGGTCCGCACTAGAGTGGTACGGTAATCCTGTTCTGGAAGTCATGTTACTAGACCATGATGAACCTACGAACTATGAGGAAGCGATGATGAGCCCAGATTCCGCGAAATGGCTGGAGGCCATGAAATCT
>NW_021307361.1:0-1544 GCF_002162155.2 Triticum dicoccoides
TTTCTCTTGATGCGGGAGATTCCCGGATCTACCTTCTGTGCTTTGATAATCTGATCCGTAAGGGTAGGTTTTGCCACCAAGGTGGAAAGAAATCCTTGAGGAACAATGTGAAGGTTAAGCTTCCGAAATTCCTCATGGAGAAGCGGTTGACTTTGTTGTAACATCAGATTGTTACAATAGGATTTACGACTTAGCGCATCAGCCATGACGTTGGCTTTCCCTGGGGTGTAGGTTATTCCTAAGTCGAAGTCTGTGATCAATTCAACCCAACGTCTTTGCCTGAGATTTAGATCCGGTTGGGTGAAAATGTACTTCAGGCTTTGGTGATCAGTGAATATTTCGCAACGATTACCGAGGAGGTAATGTCGCCAGGTCTTAAGTGCATAGACTACGGCTGCAAGCTCTAGATCATGGGTAGGATAATTCTCCTCATGTGGGTGCAATTGTCGTGAAGCGTAGGCAATTACGTGTCGATCTTGCATGAGAATGCAACCTAGTCCTTGTCGCGAGGCGTCGCAGTAGATAACAAAGTCCTTGGAGAAGTCTGGCGGTACCAGTACGGGAGCAGAGGTCAGGCGTCTTTTCAGTTCCTGAAAGCTGTGCTCACATTGTGGAGTCCACTCGAACTTCTTATCTTTCTTGAGGAGTTCGGTTAGAGGTTTGGCAACTTTGGAGAAGTTCTCGAAAAAGAGACGACAATAGCTCGCTAAGCCCAGAAAACTCCGAACTTGCTTGACCGATTCAGGTGGAGTCCAATTAAGGACGGCTTGAACTCGCTCAGGGTTAACAGCAATACCTTTACCAGATATTACATGACCCAAATAGGTCACTTCTGACAACCAGAATTCACATTTAGAAAATTTGGCATAAAGGCGATGCTCTCGAAGTTTCTGCAACACTAGCCTTAGATGTTCGGCATGTTCTTCCTCGTCCTTGGAGTAGATGAGTATATCATCGAGGTAAACCACGACGAATTTATCCAAATACTCCATGAAGATTGAGTTCATTAACCGAGAAAAGGTGGCTGGAGCGTTGGTTAATCCGAAGGACATGACGGTGTACTCATATTGGCCATAACGAGTAACAAAGGCCGTTTTAGGAATGTCCCCGTTTCTGATTTTGATTTGATGGTAGCCCAACCTCAAATCCATCTTGGAGAAGACTGAGGATCCAGCGAGCTGATCATACAGGTCGTTGATCCTGGGAAGCGGATATTTGTTCTTGATTGTGACCAAATTGACAGGTCGGTAATCTACAACCATCCGGTCCGTACCATCCTTCTTCTTGACGAATAGGACGGGGCAAGCCCACGGAGAAGAGCTAGGTCGGATGAAACCCTTTTTCAAGGACTCATCGAGTTGTTTCTTAAGTTCGGCTAGTTCTAGGGGTGCCATCTTATAAGGTCTTCTAGCAATCGGAACGGTTCCTGGAATGAGGTCTATTACGAACTCAACATCCCTGTCAGGTGGAACACCTGGCAATTCTTCTGGGAAGACATCCGGGAAGTCACGGACTACCGGAACGTCCTCAAGGTCTGGCAAAGG
>NW_021307362.1:0-1244 GCF_002162155.2 Triticum dicoccoides
TTCTTCGATTGCTTGCAGGAATAGACTTTCGTGGTCAGGTTGATCGTGCTCCAGCGTGGTCAATAACCTTTCGGAGTTGGTTTAGCGATTGCTAAGGCGCAACGTCGTGCACGTTTGTAGTCGGATCGTCAAAGTCATCTTCACCAATTCGATAGTTATCATCTCATCGAAAGATCGGGACACCCCGCCTCTATCAAGTGGTATCAGTTTTCAGGTTGCTCGGTGAGAATTTCCAGTTTTTCCTAGATTAGATTTATTTTCTTACCTATTGTCCAAGAAAAATCCACAAAAAAGAGTTAGATCTATTCATCCT
This sequence comes from Triticum dicoccoides, assembly GCF_002162155.2. NCBI lineage: Eukaryota > Viridiplantae > Streptophyta > Magnoliopsida > Poales > Poaceae > Triticum > Triticum dicoccoides. The sequence goes on from NW_021307362.1 coordinate 314, forward strand.
TTGTCCAAGCCAGTCTGAGCCTTTGCAATTTTCTTTTCATTGCTTGCATAGTTGAATTATCGGTTGCATCGTCGTGTCGAGTTGCTGGTCTTAGTGTCTAGGTCGTTTAGAGTTTCGAGTTCTGTTCACATTAGTCACGTCGCCGCTGCATCGTTATCCCTTCCGCTGTCCACCACCCATACATCAATTTCCTCCACGTGCTACCCAGCGTTCATTGTCATAATCATAGTTGAGATTGTTCCCATCTTCGCTTGATCCAATCTACATCTTATCTAGTTTGTTTTGGAAAGAGGGAGAGAGAAAAAAAGATAGAGAAAAAAAACGAGAGAAAAAAAAAGTAAAAAAAAAGTCAGAGAAAAAAAAAGAAAGGAAAAGAAAAAAAGTGTGAGAAAAAAAAGAGAGGAGAAAAAAAAACAAAATTCGAATCTATCTAGACTCAATCTCGTAGTTGAATTCGAATTGGAATCTGTTTTGTGCACTGTTCAGTAAAACAGGCATAACTTCCTCATATGAAGTCTGTTTTAGCTCCGCGAGTACTCAAATGAAAGCTAGCGATGAGACGCATCTAAATAGTTGCAGAAGCTAGTTCAGTATTTGGCACCTCAACATCAACTTCTAAATAGGTCTACTGCTATTGTGATCTTCACTTATATCTTGCTGTCCAGGGCTACTTCATATCCTTTGTTGATGCTAGTTGTGCTACGACGTGACCTCATTAGTGTTCTAGGCTCGCGTCTCTAGTTTGGTCTAGCCTAGGACCAGCACAGTACCGTCGTTGAGCGTTTATTCAACATTGCATCTTTGAATTGATTATTGCTAATCTTTTGCTACCATATATAGCCAACCCAGCTCCACATATTTCTACACCGTGTATACGTACGCTCCCCTGGCAATCGCTTTACTCAATATTCGGAGTTACTTGACACCGCTG
>NW_021307363.1:0-2151 GCF_002162155.2 Triticum dicoccoides
TGCAGAGAAAATAAGCTTTGTACGAACTTGTTGTGGAAGTAATAAAAGCGACGGATTGCATAATAAAGGTCCACATACAAGGGGCAATATAAAGTGACGTTCTTTTGCATTAAGATTTTGTGTATCCAACCCAAAAAAGCGCATGACAACCTCTGCTTCCCTCTGCGAAGGGCCTATATTTTACTTTATGTTTTTACTTTATGCTTGAGTCAAGGTGATCCTCACCTTTCCCTTTTTCATTTTATCCTTTGGTAAGCTCCTCGTGTTTGAAAGATCATGATATATATATATCCAATTGGATGTAAGTTGGCATAGGCTATTATTGTTGACATCACCTAAAGGTGAATACGTTGGGAGGCAACACAATAAGCCCCTATCTTTCTCAGTGTCCAGCTGAAACTCTATAACCACAAGTATTGCGTGAGTGTTAAGAATTATGGGAGACTACGAGATGGTTGAGTATGTGAGCTTGCTGAAAAGCTCTATTATTGACTCTTTCTAATGTTACGATAAATTGCAATTGCTTCAATGACTGAGATTATAGTTTGTTAGTTCCCAATGAAGTTTTTGAACCATACTTGACATTGTGAATTGCTTATTACTTGAACATAGGAAATCATATGACAAAATCCATATATGTTGCTGTTATTAGAATGATCATGATGCCCTCATGTCCGTACTTTATTTTTAGCGACACCTCTATCTCTAAACATGTGGACATATTTTTCGATTTCGGCTTCCGCTTGAGGACAAGCGAGGTCTAAGCTTGGGGGAGTTGATACGTCCATTTTGCATCATGCTTTTATATCAATATTTATTTCATTATGGGCTGTTATTACACATTATATCTCAATACTTATGGCTATTCTCTCTTACTTTACAAGGTTTACCATGAAGAGGGGAAATGCCGGCAGCTGGAATTCTGGCTGGAAAAAGAGCAAACGTTGGAAACCTATTCTGCACAACTCCAAAAGACATGAGGCTCCACAAAACAACTTTTTAGATTTAGTTAGAATTTTTTAGCAAAAGAAATAGGCCAGGGGGCCCACACCCTGTCCAGGAGACAGGGGCGCTCCCCCCCTAGGGCGCGCCCCCCTATCTCCTGGGCCCTCTGGTGGGCTTCCGGCGGCCATCTTCTGCTATATGAAGGGTTTTCCCCTGGAAAAAAAATCGGGGGCAAGCTTACGGGACGAAACTCCGCCGCAATAGGCAGAACCTTGGCGGAATCAATCTAGGGCTCTGGCGGAGCTATTCTGCCGGGGACACTTCCCTCCGGGAGGGGGAAATCATCACCAACGATCCTCTCATCGGGAGGGGGTCAATCTCCATCAACATCTTCACCAGCACCATCTCATCTCAAAACCCTAGTTCATCTCTTGTATCCAATCTTGTATCAAAACCACAAATTGGTACCTGTGGGTTGCTAGTAGTGTTGATTACTCCTTGTAGTTGATACTAATTGGTTTACTTGGTGGAAGATCATATGTTCAGATCCTTCATGCATATTGTTACACCTCTGATTATGAACTTGAATATGCTTTGTGAGTAGTTACATTTGTTCCTGAGGACATGGGTGAAGTCTTGCAATTAGTAGTCATGTGAATTTGGTATTCGTTCGATATTTTGATGAGATGTATGTTGTCTCTCCTCTAGTGGTGTTATGTGAACGTCAACTACATGACACTTCACCATTATTTGGGCCTAGAGGAAGGCATAGGGAAGTAATAAGTAGATGATGAGTTGCTAGAGTGACAGAAGCTTAAACCCTAGTTTATGCGTTGCTTTGTTAGGGGTTGATATGGACCCATATGTTTAATGCTGTGGTTAGGTTTACCTTAATACTCCTTTTTGTAGTTGCGGATGCTTGCAATAGGGGTTAATCATAAGTGGGATGCTTGTCCAAGTTAGGGAAGTACCCAAGTGCCGGTCCACCCACATATCAAATTATCAAAGTACCGAACGCGAATCATATGAACGTGATGAAAACTAGCTTGACGATAATTCCCAATGTGTCCTTGGGAGCTTCTTCTTCATTTTTAGAATTTGTCCAGGCTTATCCTTTTCTACATAAAGGATTGGGCCACCTTGCTGCACTTTATTTACTTTTTGCTTGTTACTATTTATCTTATCACAAAACTATCTATCACCTAC
>NW_021307364.1:0-1170 GCF_002162155.2 Triticum dicoccoides
ATGTACCCAGCAAGACTTACATCAGAACTAACTACATATGCATCATTTTCAACAAGGGGATGGTGGGGTTTAACTGCAGCAAGCCAGCTTTGACTCGGTGGCTATCCTAAACTACGACTGCAAGCGACTCTTTTGAGGTGGCGCACACGAGTCCACATATTCACCATATCAATACACCACTATGGATCCGCTCCCGTCTCCCTACGAGAACGCCATCCATAGCACTCACGCTTATCTTGCGCATTTTAAAGTATCCACTTTCACTTGTCTATGAACTGATATAAGCAATCCAGAAGTCCTTTTCCGCGGACACGGCTATTCGAATAGATGATGTTAACCCTGCAGGGGTGTACTTCTTCATACATGTTTCCACCACTTAGCGTCTGCACACGACATGTGCTCGGCAGACTTCAAGCGAAAGCCGACGAGGGTGTAGACCACGACCTACCTAGACACTCAAGTCTCTAGTCCAGGTTTATCGCCTATTCGGGTTCCATCCATGAGGAGATCCGGCCGGAGTTTCGCTCACAGCCCCAAACGATGTGAACAGGGTTCCCGAGATACCAAACGGGCATCCGGTACACCGTGCCACGTACCTACCGCATCACAGCCCACCCCTATGGTCAGCGCTGTCCACGGCCTCCAGTAAGCTACAAACACCAGAAACTACTTGCAACTCCTGGACAGAGGACTAGGGTGAATAAGAAGTCGAGCGGGGTCATATTTCCGGGCCCAATGCATGGTAGTAGCTGAATCATGGATCACAAACACAGAACTCAGTTCCTAAGGACGGCTTCAATGAGACAACCCACCATGTACTCCTACATGGCCTCTCACCGACACCTTTTACCAAATCATGTTCACACACTTAGCTCACACATAGTAGGACATGTTCACACACCTCTGATTCATCCTCGATGAATCAGACCTGACTCAACTCTAAGCAGTAGCAGGCATGACAAACAAGCATGAATGAGTAGGCACATCAGGGCTCAAACAACTCCTACTCATGCTAGTGGGTTTCATCTATTTACTGTGGCAATGACAGGTCATGCAAAGGATAAAGGGGTTCAGCTACCGCAGCAAGTAACAGATGAATCGGTGTTGTCCTAATGCAGTAAAAGAGAGCAGGAGCGAGAGAGTAGGATTGTATCGGAATGAACAAGGGGG
>NW_021307365.1:0-2287 GCF_002162155.2 Triticum dicoccoides
TAGCACTCACGCTTATCTTGCGCATTTTAGAGTATCCACTTTCACTTGTCTATGAACTATACAGGCAACCCAGAAGTCCTTTTCCGCGGACACGGCTATTCGAATAGATCATAATAACCCTGCAGGGGTGTACTTCTTCACACACGCTCTCGCCACTTACCGCCATGTACACCTCGTGTATCTCGGCAACCTTCAAGCGAAAGCCTGGCGAGGGAGTCGCCCACGGCCTACCTAAACACTCAAGTCTCTCGTCCAGGTTTATCGCCTATTCGGGTTCCATCTGCAAGGAGATCCGGCCGGGGTGTCGCTCACGGCCCCAAACGATGTGTGCAGGGTTCCCAAGTCCACCATCCGGGTGCCACTTGGTACACCAGGCCACTGTGCCTAGTCTGTCCCAAGCCCACCTGTACCGGGTGCCACTTGGTAGACTACTAACACTACCTACAAACACCAGAAACTAGTTGCAACTCCTGGACAGAGAACAAGGGTGATTAAGAAGCCGAGAGGGGTCGAGTTACCGGAACCCAATGTGTGGTAGTAACTGTTCATGGATCACAAACACAGAACTTAGTTCCTGAGGACGGCTGCAATGAGACAACCCACCATGTACTCCTACATGGCCTCTCACCTCTACCTTTACCAAATCATGTTCACACACTTAGCTCACACACAGTAGGACATGTTCACCACTTTCCAATTCATTCCCGATGAATCATACCTGACTCAACTCTAAGCATTAGCAGGCATGACAAACAAGCATGAATGAGTAGGCACATCAGGGCTCAAACAACTCCTACTCATGCTAGTGGGTTTCAGCTATTTACTGTGGCAATGACAGGTCATGCAGAGGAAAGGGGTTCAACTACCGCAGCATGTAACAGTTGAATCATTGTTGTCCTAATGCAGTAAAAGAGAGCAGGAGCGAGAGAGTGGGATTGTATCAGAATGAACAAGGGGGTTTGCTTGCCTGGCACTTCTGAAGATAGTATAGTTCTTCATCGGTGTCATCGATCACATCGTCGATACGTCGTCTACTGAGAGGGGACAAACACCGACAAACAAGGAAGAACACAATCAATGCAATGCCCAATATGATGCAAGATCATGACATGGCAATATGCTGTGTTTTGAGCTAATGCAACTAGCAACAGGTTAAATGAAGTTGGTTTGAATCTAAGATTCAAATTCAAACTCCATATGTGATTATTCAAATGCCATTTAATTGATTTGACCTAAACAGTGAACAAAAGTTGCTCTAACATGCATGAAAAGGGTACAGATGGATAGATTGGATTTTTCTTATCATTTTTCATATATAATTTATCTCATTTGGAGTTACCGTTGAATTTCTATGATTTTTAGAAGTTTTAGCTATTTTCGGAAATTTTCTGAATTATTTTAAATCCAGAAAATGATTATCTGCGTCATCATTGCGTCATGCTGACCTCAGCAGGTCAACAGGCCTGGTCCAGGTCAAACCTGACACTGGGACCCACATGTCATTGGCTCTGTACTAACAGAGAGTTAGTTTTGTTAAACTAAAATAGCCAGGGGTTAGCTTAGTGTGTGGGGCCCGGTGTCAGTGGGTGTGGGTTCGATTAGTGGCGCCATTAGCCGTTAATGACGCCCACGTCAGATGCGCTGGCGGTTAGCCGACGGCGACGACCCAGAGCGGCGGTGGCTCACCGGAGTGGCGCTAGGGGCAGCGGCTGGGTGCGCTGAGAGCACCGGGAAGTAGCTCGTGCTCCTGCGCATCTAGCGGAGGCAGCGAAAGGTCGCGGGGTGGCCGGGGCTCGCCGGAACGAGCTTGCGGCGGAGGCCGGAGTACGGCTCCGAGCGGGCGCGGGCTACACGGCACGGGGAAGCTCGCCGGTGGGCTCATCGGACTCCTGGAGAAGTACGGAGTACGATGACGCGCGCGGGAGCGGCTCTCTTGGGCTCTGGCCACGACGGCGCCATGGTCGGCGGCGACGAGCTCTCGGGCTCAACGGAGCCCGTGGTTAGAGGATGAAATCGGCAGAGGGAAGAGAGGGGTTCGGTGCGGAGGCTCACGGCGAGGTCGGATAGGGGGTCAGCGAGCTCGGGGAGGCCCTGTGGACGACGAATCGGTGGGGACGATCTCCGGTGCCAGACGGTGAAGACGATGATGCTGGCGACGTTCCAGGGCTTCCGGGCTTGCCTCCGTTGGCTTGGAGCTCCAGGGAGATGTGGCGGAGCCGAAGGCCACAGCGGGGAGGCGAGGCAGTGGCGCTGGGGACGGCAGCGGCGAGCGGCGGTGACGGGGTGC